>NC_021162.2:45611981-45612766 GCF_000331145.2 Cicer arietinum | reverse complement strand
AAGCTAATGTTTAAGTTACAGAAAGGATTCAGCTCATTGCCAAATCGATTATGACTGTGATTATGAAGTCGACTGAGCAATCGATTGTTTTGATCTCGTTGTTGGAACAAAACATCTATAATCGATTACTCAATCGATTCTGATACAATCATAGTATCAGTTCTGATTGATGTATTAAAAGAATCGATTGACAAATCGATTCATGCTTATATGATCAAGATTCAAGAAAAACAAGACATGCGAAAGTCGATTAGGAAATCGATTTACCTTGCTTTAAAACCTTATAAAATCGATTGAGCAATCGATTGTCCTGGTGTTTTTCTGAATATATATAAGCAGATTCAATCACTTTTGAAAATAACTTTTCATAACACTTGAATAACTTTTGGAAAACTTTTTGATAACCTTTGAATACCTTTGATAAACACTTTGAGAGAAAAGTTTTACAACACACAAAATATCCATTGGCTAAATAATTTTTGTGTGAGATACTATTGTGATTGAGTCAAAGTCTTGATATTCTTTAATTCTTTGAAAAAGACAATTTTCTTTAAATTGAAGGTTTAGAAATCCAGTAAGGAAACTGGTAGTTATCTTTGTTGGTGTGAGATCATCAAGAAGAAGCTTTACCTAGATCTCGTGAGAGTTAGGCGATTAACTCCAAGGATTAGGTGGTATAGAAACAAGAGTGAGTGAGTTAGATAGATAGGCTTTGAGGAAGCTGGACAATCTGTAAAAAGTTCTCAATTCATTCTATTGGAAAAGGCTGAAATCTTGTTGGATTT
>NC_021162.2:45600209-45611940 GCF_000331145.2 Cicer arietinum | reverse complement strand
CTACTCTTCATTTTGATATTACATAAATGCGTATTCTTGAATGTATGAATTAATGATTTTATGTCTTGATTAACATTCTGAATTAAGCATTGTTTCTGTTCTCATATATTGATAATATTTGCAACTGTGTCAATCATTGCTCCTGAATATATTTCGCTACCGATCTTTGATAATTTGTTTAATAACTCTCATATCTTTGAACTAACAGAGGCCATTTTGATCTTATAGCGTATTGTGATGATGATTATGCTGGAGATAAAATCGAAAGAAAAAACACAAGTGGAGCATGTCAATTCTTAGGAGAAGCATTGATAAGCTGGTCTTCCAGAAAACAAAACACAATAGCTTTATCAACCACTGAAGTTGAATATGTCTCAGCAGCAAACTGCTTCTCACAAGTTCTTTGTATTAAAAATCAACTAGAAGACTACTCAGTAAGTTATTCCAGCATTCCAATTTACTGTGATAACACTAGTGCAATAAACTTGTCTAAAAATCCAATACAACACTCTAGATCAAAACATATTGAAATAAAGCATCATTTTATTCGTGATCATGTCAATAAGAAAGATATCGAATTAATCTTTGTTGATACTCAAAATCAACTTGTTGAAATCTTTACAAAGCCTCTTGTCGAGGATAGTTTCAATTTGATCAAAGAGAAACTGAAAATTACGAAAAATCCAAAAAATTCTAGTTAAAATCTACTTCTGCAGAAAACGGAGAACGTTTATCAATCTTGGTTTTTCCAGACATCAGTCTCCGTTTTTCAACCAACATTCTCCTTTGTGTCATCATTTTCCCTCTCAAACCAAAAAGGAAAATCTTGACATTTAATGCATGTGTCTCTTTATCTGCAAAAGAGAACTGACACAAAGCACTCCTGCCCCCAAAATTCTCTCCTCCTTCCCAAGGTTCAAAATAATCATTGATCTTTCTCTCAAAATTTTTGACTCATATTCAACCACTCCATCTTCCTTTCCTAAAAAAAAACCAACAAAATCCTCAACTTCTCATCTTCTTCCTCAAATCTCTCTCACTCAAACTTCTCAACTCCCAAACAATGGTGCACACAAAACAATCTGCAAGAAAGAATTCATATCCTTTCTCGCCATCCTCATCATCCCCATCATTTGAATCAATTCAACGCTCACCCTCTCCATAACCACGACCAACTCCACCAAACGTCTCCTCTAATACCTCGTTTTCTGACTACTTCTCATCGTCCCCAAAAAATAACCCTAATCTCCCTATCAATCCCAATCCTGTATCCATTGTTCTTCCATCACTCTACACATGTCCTCCTCCTAATATCGCTCAAGTTACCCCTCATTTGAGAAAACCTACGATACCAAAAAACGCTCCATGAGACCAAAAAGGCCTCCACCGAAAAACCATTTTACTTCATCATCTCCAATTCCGAAACTGATGACTCATCTGATACTCCTCTTCACACAACCGTTACAGAGAAAGCACAAACCAAACCCATCACTCCTTCAAAATCTTCATTCTCTTCCGAACTTTCTCAATCAACTCCTCCAAATCAAAAAAGGAGATTGATCAACGAAATCTTTTCGTCTCTTCCAAAACCATCTGAACCTTCAACTAAATCCAAAAAGACCATGAAAACTAAAACCACCATGACCATCGCCCAATTCCTAGCTAGAAACAAACTCAAAAATCCAAAAGAAAGAAGATGCATGCACCCAAACAAAACCTGAAACTCACTGAAACTGCTTCTCCAGAACATTCTCCGTTTCCCCAATGTTCCCCAATCTCAAATCCAGAACGTTCTCCAAATCAAGAATATTCTCCAGTTCGTATCCCTTCTTGGTCTCCACAAAAAGAACATTTTCCACATCAAGAACGTTCTCCTGCTCAACCATTCTCTCCTTCACATTCTCAAGAACATTCCTCTCCAGTTCATACACCATCCTCCTCAACCAAATCCAAACGTTCTCCCACAATTGAACGTTCATCTTCATCCACATCTAAAACATCTGAACCATCTCCACCCACTAAAAAATCCAAATCAAACAACTTCCTCTCATTTCACCAAAAAGCTCCAAAAATTTCAAAGACAAATTGGCTCAACGCCCTATTGGAGTCGGAAGAGTTTTTGTATTTGATAAACTCATAATTGATGGCAACGCTGTCCAGCATCATACTGATGCACTAGGCTGGACCTCTTTTCTCCAAACATCTGAACATTATTATCCAGATGTTGTAAGAGTTTTCTACTGCAATGCCATGACCTTCCCAGACAAATCCCTAATCATCTCCACCATTAAGGGAATCAAGTTAAAATTAACTCCAGATATCCTGGCTTCCATCTTTCAACTGCATACAAAAGAACCTTCTGTTTTTGGCAACTAGTGGTACTCAACTCTAAATCTCAAAGAGACTTAAGTACTTTCTGACTTGTTTCAAGAAGGATTCACTCGTTACCTCTCCACATATCTCAAATCTCTTCCAAAAGTCTTCAACTGCATGAGCCAACATACTCTCCTTCCTCACTGTGGAAGCCACAAGTATGTCTCTGCAAATAATGCCTTAATCATTTATCACCTCCTAAACTGTAAGCGCCTCAATCTTCCTCATGTAATAATTCAAACACATGATTTATGCTACCACTAAGGATTATAAGAAAAAAATCGTTGCTTATGGAATGATATTAACTAAAACCTTTACGCATTTTGGCATTCCTCTCTCCACTGAAAAATCACTAATCAAAATTTCCAAATTCTCCACAAAGACCCTCTCCCACATGCACAAAACTTTCTCTGAACAACCTACCACTACTACCTCCTCCTTTCCAACTTCCTTAAAGAGAAAATGCTCGACAAGGCGAATAACTGCCACCATACCTATCCCATTCTCTCCTCAAAAATCTGATCATTCAGGAGATGCAATAATAGAAACTGCTCCAGAACGTTCTCCACAAAATCAAGAATATTCTCCAGAAAAAATCCCAAATCCATCAATTTTCTCCGTCAACAAAATCAAGAACGTTCTCCACAAAATCAAGAATGTTCACATTATCCTCCACAGATTTCCTCTCTTACTCTCAAATACTTCACTCTCCTCCTCATGACTTCGGTACATTACTGCCCAATCCTCATGTAAGTACCATGTCTCCACTATTTGTGTCCCCACAAAAAACAAGCTCCTCCATTTTCGGTATTAGTCGGTTTTTAAACTTTCTTGAAGCTGCTGGCCCATCTAGTATACCCTCCACACCATCTGGTCCTTTACCTTCGATAGAAACCTCATTTGCCACTGTTCCATCTATCTCTGCAACCACTATTCCATCCAACACAGTTGTTGCTGCCACTTCTCAACCATCTACTCACCTTCATACTCCTCCTTGCATGGCTGAACCTTTAAACTCTAACATTATGGCTTCTCTTCAGACTATAATAGCACGTCAACTTCACCAAGATCAGGAGACTATTCTATTGAGAACATGGCTCACATAACAACTCGCTCCCAAGCTGGGAATCGCACCTCCCCCCTTCATCCTGGTCCTCCGCAAGTTCCTAACCCGGGAAAATCCTCCTCTTCTGAAGGATCTTCTCTGTCACTAGCTTCTTAGGATCTTTTTACTCCTTCCTTTTTGTATGACAAAGGGGGAGAATTAAGATAGTTTTTATTCTTTTTTTAGAATCCCTTTTTGTATCTAGGATTCTCTAATTATGCTTAAAAGCAAACTGATGTTTTGTGTTTATTCTTAATTAATGGAAAAAGCTTATGTCAAAATTTTATGCATGTTTTAAATTTCTGTTAAAATCACTTAATGCATTAATTGAGGGGGAGCTATTAAGCTCTTCAAAATTGATATTAGAATCAGAATTAAAATCTAAATTAACATGTTTGTCATCATCCAAAAGGGGGAGATTGTTGAAACAAACTCTCAAATTAAAGTTTTGATGAAAATAAACAAAGGTTAATTAAGAATGTTAATTCTGATTCTAAAAATGTTATGTTAATTTAACTTGTGCTTTTGAGTGAATTAATTCAAAGATAGGAATCAAGCAAATCAAAGAAAACGGTTAAAAACTGAACAAACAAAAGAAATAAGAACATTATGGACAAAATTGAGAATGATCTTCTGACTCAAGATTGATCGTCACATCATCTTGACCAATCAATCTCCATTATTTCAACAAAGCTTTTGCCTATGAATATCTTGGACAAAAAACTGTACCGTGGTTTTTTGAGGCACTAGAATTTCTGATTTTGTTCAATTTCTTGCTACATATTCTAACCATCTCATGATCAATTTCTAATCAATATAGGGTACAATAAAAATTTGGTTGCCTAGTTCTATTGTCTTTTAGCAAATGAAATGCACAATGCAATTACATCAATGAAAAATATGGTTGAGTGGTTGTGTATTCCTTAAATGTTCCAAAGACTGTTAATTTTGACAATTTATGTAGATAACTATTTAAGAATAATGAAAATAACGTAAGTAAATTTGAATAGCACTAAACTGTAAGTAAAATAGGTTTATTTGGATTGATGTAAGTTTATTATGCTTGTACAATTGGTATTTATAGAGTATAAATAAGATTTTAAAGTGTAGTTCCTACAATCCATTACTTTGATTGATTATAATTAAGTTCTCATTTCAAATTAATTGACTAATTTAAGTACGTTTTCATTGAACTTGTGACGATCTATGAATATGCCTTTCCATTATTTGCATTCCTTTATTTCTATATTAGAGCAATTTTTTTTCTTTCTCTCACTAATGTTGGGCTCATATTAAAATAGGCACGGTGCGTTTAGGTTGTAGTTCAAATTAACTTGGTCAATTTAAATATAATATCTAATGGTCCTATAAAGTTGATTTATTTGTAATAAAATGGATAAGTGTCCTCAATAGCGGTCGAAAAATATTTCATTATATTGAATGCAAATAATCTATATTTGAATCAATTTTAACTCGGTTTTAGATCGTATTTGGCTTAAGAGACATTTAATAAAAAAAATTAATATAGAAATATTTTTTTTAGTTGAATATATATTCTAAGTGCAATTTAATTGAACCATAATATTGGTTTTGAACCTCATTCTAATAAGAATGAATAGATAAGAAATAAAAAATTAAAGATATACTGTAACTGTTGAAGTTGTGGGATTTTAGAGAAAATGAGGAGAAAAAATAATAAGGGTTTGAATATTATTGATAATAGCTTTATGCTAATTTTATTACAATAGACTCAATACTAATCTCTATTTATAGAGAAACATAGACTAAATCTTAAATTAGGAATAAATCATAAAAATAATAATAAGAGATATTTTAAGAATCTCTATGATTATAAATTGATCATAGAAAATAACTCAAGATACTCTAATATAATATAAAAGATATTATAAGATATTTTCTAATATTCTAACACTCCCCCTCAAGCTAAAGCTTACTAAGCTTTAGCTTGCTACAAGAAAACAATGTTTTGCTCCACAAAATAATTAAAAAGATGGAGAGGCAACTCAGGGATGCATGTGAAGTCGGAGAGAATTGCTATAAATATAGCCTAGTCAGATAGTCTGATTGATCATTAGCCTGAGAGAAATTTATGGCAGACAATTGAACAAAGCAAGCTCCATTCTTCTAAAAAACTGCATTTGGAAGCTTCAAACCAATAATAATGGAGACTCAAAATATTTAAACTTGAATATGCTTCAAGGAGAGAGAGGCGTGCTTCAAGGAGAGAAAGGCAAGGCCAGTGCATCGAATGTTGGAATGTTAGAAAAGAGAAACTATGATTATATTCCCTAATTGGTGGGAACTCGGCAGCGGAATAGAAACGGGATCGTTCAAGGAGGATCGAAATAGGCTTTAGATACCATGTTGAAGTTGTGGGATTTTAGAGAAAAGGAGGAGAGAAAATAATAAGGGTTTGAATATTATTGATAATAGCTTTATGCTAATTTTATTACAATAGACTCAATACTAATCTTTATTTATAGAGAAACATAGACTAAATCCTAAATTAGGAATAAATCATAATAATAATAATAATAAGAGAAATTTTAAGTATGTCTATGATTATAAATTGATCATAGAAAATAACTCAAGATACTCTAATATAATATAAAAGATATTATAAGATATTTTCTAATATTCTAACAGTAATGTCAAGTAATCAATTACATGAGTTAAAGGGACAAACATGACCCTTCGTTGTACTAAAAACTATTCAATTGACATAAGCATATCATGAGTTTATTAACAATATAAAGTGATCAAACGATTTTGTATTTGTTGCATGCAAAGTTAGAGTAAAAAAATGGCTAAAACTCTCAAGGTTTTTTATACTATGATCCTTTTTATGTTCTTTTGTCTTGTTCTAGTCGATGTTGGTGGTAAGTTCATTCTCATATTTTCATATTCTACAAAACTCTTAATTTATTTTCAATAATATTTTTTATTCTTATTTTATATATTACAACTATAAGATGTATGTCAGACATCGATTGTCTAAATTACGAGTGTCCCCTTCATCGTTGTGGATTTTGCATAGATGGTAGTTGTAAGTTCTTATAGTACAAGTAAAGGTAAAAAAAAAACATTTATATGTTACGTGACAGCCTTTAATTTATTTATTATGTTTAAGGCTTCAACTTTTAATTTTTTAATAAATTTACAAGCGTACTAAATTTTATTTTGAAAGTGTTGTTAGCTTTGTTCTCTTGTGAGTTATATATGTGCGTGTGTGTTTAAGGATATATTTGGATTGATGTAAGTAATATAGAAATGTTTTTTAGTTGAATATATATACTAATGGCTATTTAATTGAAGCATAATGTTGGTTTTGAACCTCATTCTAATATGAAAAAATAGATAAGAAATAAAAAATTAAAGATATACTCTAAGGTCAAGTAATCAATTACATGAGTTAAAGGGACAAAAATCATCCTTCGTTGTACTAAAAACTATTCAAGTGAACTAAGCATAGCATGAGGTTTTTCACAATATAAAGTGATCAAACAATTTTGTATTTGTTGCATGCAAAGGTAGAGTAAAAAATGGCTAAAACTCTCAAGGTTTTTTATACTATGATCCTTTTTGTGTTCCTATTTCTTGCTCTAGTCGATGTTGGTGGTAAGTCTATTCTCATATTTTCATATTCTACAAAAGTCTTAATTTTATTTTCAATAATATTTTTTATTCTTATTTTATATGTTACAGCTAAAACATGTATGTCTGACATCGATTGTCTAGATTTCGAGTGTCCCATTAATGGTGGTGGATTTTGCATAGATGGTCATTGTAGGTGCTCTTTTGGTGCACTTAAAGGTAAAAAATCATTTTTATGTTATGTGACAGCCTTTAATTATTTTTATTTGCTCATCATCATTAATGTTGTTTATCTTATATTTGATTTCTCTATTATGTTTAAGGCATCAACTTTTAATTTTTTAATAAATTTACAAGCGTATTAAATTTTATTTTAAAGTGTTGCTAGCTTTGTTCACTTATGAGTTATATATCTGCGTGTGTGTTTAAGGATATATATATATATATATATATATATATATATATATATATATGGATTGGGTATTTCATATACCATCTAAGAAACTTAAAATGGATTTTAGTTTTTATGAGACGAAAGTGATTTATTGAGTTTACACTTTTAATTTTTATCTTGAGGATGTGATCGTACAACTAGTGTTAGTGAGAGCGCACAGTATAAATATATACAATCTAGAGGGGTGTTGCACTTTACATATGACATATAGCATAACCTCTCAATCCATATTTTCCTAAGTTATTTTTGACCCCACATGAATTTCAAGTAGTGCATGTTTTAGCATTAAAAGTTTATCCATATATATATGATTCACGAACGCGTGTTAATCTATATATGACTTTATTCATTTTACATGATGAAAGATAAACTCACATCTTCCTTATGTCTCCTCAATAATATATTTGTATGTAGGTTAAATTCAACATAACGATGACAAGCAATCAATGGAGCTTTTCTTGTGGAACTGAAATACTAGAGGCTTTTACTTCACTTTATTTTAAGAGTTTTTTTTTACGATCATTGATTTTCTGGTAGGGGTAGAGATCTTTGGAATTCAATAGTATCTTTTGAATAAGTTACTCTATTTAATAATTGTTTGTATTGTTTAATATTTAGTGTTTACACTTGTTTTATTTTTTAGTTTTCAAAGTTATGAGTTATAAAATTATTGTTATTATTTATAAAAAATATCATGTTTTTGAAATGTGCAAACTTAGTGTGTATTTACGTTTTAATTTTTAATTGCTATCTCCATTCCTAATTTTAAATTTTCATTTTCTTTTTTACAAATAATAAGAATACTATCTCCATCCTTATTTATACGTTTTCATTTTCTTTTATACGAATATTAAGAAAAGTGGGTATTGAATATAAGGTGTCAATTTTTTATGTTGATGTTTCTAAAATACATTTTATACCTGAATATTTTCAATTTGACTTTTCATTTTCCAACATAAATTAGTAGTATTAATAAGGGATATGTTTGAAAAAAAAATAAATAAATACACCTACTAATTAGAAATTTTACATGTAATAAAATAAAATAAATAAAATAAATAAAATAAATAAAATAAATACACCTATTACTTAGTATGTTGAAAAATGCAAAATGCTTAAATTACATTTATATTTCACCTAAAATTTGTAACATTTTTTTTTTTGGTGACACACTGATGTTGTCTTTAAAAAATTATGGGTCTGTTACCAAGACCAATTAATATTACTCATCTAAACTCTCTATTAACTATATAAAACTTAAATTTTAAAACAAAATGAATGGAATGTATGTGATTGATTTTCATTTGATTTGAATAACTTACCAATAATTTACAAGAATCAACCTAGAATTTTCCTTTATTATTTAAAACAACATCTAGATTTAACAATATCCAGAACAATCCACTAAAAAATTGAAATGCAAAGAACAAAATTCAACATTTTCAGTATGTCTTCAGCTCTATAAAACCACTAAGCATTATTAATCTGCATTCATATACTGAACCTACAAATAAAATTAAAGCAAAGGATAGCAAACAAAGTTGGAATGTTATTAATTTGAATTCATAAATTTCAAGATAATTTTCACATAAAAGGAAATAATTAGTCAAATAATTAGGTGAAATTCCACAAGGAAGATATAAGTACACATGCATGATCAATTGCATAGTCGAGATGCTTTCAATATTGCAGCACAGAGATGCACAAAACTTCAATTACCAAGCAAAAATAAACCAATATATTAAGTGATGAAAACATATTGAAAGTACCCCAATTGTATAGTCGAGATCCATTAGCTTAAAAATAATTTTCCCCCTCCTTATGCACTCTTTTTCATTTTTGAATACTTTTTCTCCTAAATGTTTCAATCAATCTTCGGTATATATAGTTCATAGTTGATTGATTTTCTTCAACACTTACTCGAAATTATGTCTTAATAACTGAAAAATGATATTGTGTGCATTCCTCTCTAGAGGTCTTCACTGCCCCTCGTTTTAGTGCGATAATTATCATTAGTGATTACAACAAATGACTTTTCTTATTAGATATTTGATTCCTTATTTGTTTATTTTATGTCAGGAGAGAGACATGAGATAATAAAAAATTTAAAAAGATATTCTAGAAATTTAAAAAGATATTTTGAGGGACCAGAATTTCTACTTTTGTTGAATTTCTTGCTACCTATTCTAACCTGTCTCATGATCAATTTCTAAACAATATAGGGTAAAATAAAAATTTGGTTGTCTAGTTCTATTGTCTTTTAGCAAATTAAATGTGCAATGCAATTATATCAATGAAAAAATGGTTAAGTGGTTGTGAATTCCTTAAATGTTCCAAAGAATGTTAATTTTGACAATTTATGTAGATAACTATTATAGAATAATGAAAATAACGTAAGTAAATTTGAAGAGCAGATAAACTGTAAGTAAAATTGGTTTATTTGGATTGATGTAAGTTTAATATGATATGTACAATTGGTATTTATAGAGTATAAATAAGATTTTAAAGTGCAGTTCCTACAATCCATTACTTTGACCGTAAGTAAAATAGGTTTATTTGGATTGATGTAAGTTTATTATAATTTGTACAATTGGTATTTATAGAGTATAAATAAGATTTTAAAGTGTAGTTCCTACAATCCATTACTTTGACTGATTATAATTAAGTTATCATTTCAAATTAATCGACTAATTTAAGTACGTTTTCATTGAACTTGTGACAATCTATGAATATGCCTTTCCATTATTTGCACTCCCTTATATCTATATTGAAGCAGTTTTTTTCTTTCTCTCACTAATGTTGGGCTCATATGAAAATAGGTTCGGTGCGCTAAGGTTGTAGTTCAAATTAACTTGGTCAATTTAAATATAATATCTAACAGTTTTATAAAGTCTATTCATTTGCAATAAAATGGATAAGTGTTTTTAATAGTTGTCGAAAAGATTTTATTATATCGAATTCAAATAATCTATATTTGAATAAATTTTAACTCGGTTATAGATCGTATTTGGCTTAAGAGACATTTTGACACCCTAAACTCCAAATAATATATAATAATTCATATGAGAATTTTTAAAATTTTAATTCGCTGCAGATAAAGAAAATTTGTTTTCAAAAAAATAATACTTTTATAACTAATTTAGGATATCATATTTCTCAAAATTCCAAAGGGACACTTTAAACATTTTCCTCTTATAAAACAATGCAATCTCCATAAACTTGATTTAACTATAATTTCATAATTCCAAATGTTTACTTGTTCTTATAAGATTTTTATCCAAAAAGTTGTTTAAAATTAAGAAAATAAAATAAAACTTATGACTCTCATTCCCGGTATCACCTATCAGAGCGGGGCTTCTCCCAAACCTGAACTTCAAGATTTATTAACTTGTAATACATGCGATTTCACAAATGCAGGGCCAAACCAGTCAAACACAGACAACAGATGAGGTGAGTTTCGAAAGCATGTTAATAGTATAATATAAGTAAAGAAAACACACAATTATTCATAAATAAACCGTATCATTACACAAATATTCTTCAAGAAAAATCATAACATTATAAAGTGAAAATCACTTAAGAAAAATTAATACATTTCACTATAACATCAAATCATCTAAGAAAAATTATTATGTCACACGGCATATATTAATCACAACAAAACAATCACAAGAAAATGCAACGCATGCATGAGCTTGGACTCTACGTCATAATATGGTACCATTCTAACTCTGAAGTACTTGGTTAGGTGGTTTGATACTATGACACCATCTCAGGGGACAGACAATTCAAATTGGCTCTATCCTCATAGATCCCCTAAACTTAACCCGAGACACATATACGCGATAGTCGAGGTAAACATGTGTTGCATGGTAGCTCCTGATATTTGGAGTGCTACCTCAAAGTCACTTAGTAATTCTCCACCCGAATACCTCCATGGTTTAACAATTTTGCCTTAAGGCTCAACAGCTGACCGTCACGATCAAGCTCATTCAATTGTACTTCCCCAGAATCACTAGACTTGTCCCATCCTACCTATATGATTACAAAATAATCTCCACTTCACATATTCTCAATATTTATTTTCTCCCCTCGTTGGCTCCCGATATTAAGACCGTCATCTCAAACACAAATTGGAATCACCATTTCTTTCATCAACTATGGGGTTACTTAAATATTCTCAT
>NC_021162.2:45580408-45597945 GCF_000331145.2 Cicer arietinum | reverse complement strand
ATGATGTTGTAGTGATTTTGTTATAAGTGTTAAGTGTTATGTTTTGTTTGGAATCGTGATTGCAAAACTATTTCAAAGCTCATGATGTTGTGGTGATTGTGTGGGAATTGCTAAGTGTTAAGATGTGGAATTGTGTATGAATGATATTGAGTTAGTTTATGTGTTTTTGGAAGAATATGCAGGGAAATCGATTTCCCAATCGATTGGATGAGTTACAGGGACTTCCCTAATTTGACATAATCGATTTGCCAATCGATTTTATAATATGTTTTTCAAAACCATCTAAGAAATCAATTTGGCCATGCAGGAATTCAGCAAAACTGACGAAAATCGATTTGGAAATCGATTGGCATTAAGTCAAGGGCTGAGCTATGCTGTCAATTGATTGCCCAATCGATTGAATTAAGCCCAGAATTCAAATTTCACTAAAAACCCTCAGGAAATCGATTTTGAAATCGATTGGCTTAGTAGAGATTCTTATTTTGAGTTATATAACAGATTGCTCATTGATTTATCAATGTCTTGGTTAGTTATGTATTACTTGATGGATTGAGAACCTTATTTTGATTTCATTTTTAATTGGCAAGCATTATATGAACTTTTAGCATATGGAAAATCCTTTTAAGGTGCATGCTTAGTTGAAAGGTTATTTTGTGCATTTAAAAACATAAATGTTATGTGTTAACTGTTAATTTCGGTTGGTGACCCTTTACAACTATTGTGGAAATCTGGGCTTTGCCCTCAAATGAGAGCCAGGACAATCCTACCGGTTCGTACCCTGTGGATGGGAACGTAGAGGGGAATGCCTAACTGGAGCTATGTTAGGAGGATCTTACGGGGCGCGTAGAGATCACCCAGAGTGTTTAGTTTGTTTTGGAGAATGATCAGATTAGGTTGACATAGAGGGAACAAACGTCTTTCTTTTGATTTGTATTTGTTTTAAAATGGAAGACTGTACCTATACTAATATTGTCAGCTTGACATGTTATTTCGATGGGTTACATGTACCAACTTTTGATGTGTAAATACTTTGGGTTCATATTTTGAGAAACGTTTCCGCTGCTTGTAAATTATAATGACTCAATTATTTATCCAAAGGTATTTCCTTATTTATTTCTTTGTTTTATTTTAATTTATTTTGAAAAAAAAAAATACACCCTCGCTTTGAAAATCGAGGTGTTACAAAAAATTTATGTTAATCATACAACATCATAATCACATGAACTCATCACAAATTTATAGCATCACTATCATCAATCATATCTCATAACACAAACTTTTCACAAATTTATAACATCACAATTATTAATCATTCATCATCATCATCATCACATAAAATTATCACAATGCATT
Source organism: Cicer arietinum (assembly GCF_000331145.2). Lineage (NCBI taxonomy): Eukaryota > Viridiplantae > Streptophyta > Magnoliopsida > Fabales > Fabaceae > Cicer > Cicer arietinum. Next base: position 45,596,592 of record NC_021162.2, on the reverse strand, counting down.
AATTTTTTATCATCACATAAACTCATCTAATCAAATATATACATAAAATTCATTCAACACTCAATATCACAATAATATCAAATATCACACATTTAACAATATTAAATCAAATATCACAATAATATTAAATATCACACATTTAAAGAAGTTAAATTAATCAACACCTTATAAATATTTTTATTTCATATTTTAATCTTACAATTCCCATATTTTCACATTAATCAATTTATCACTGAAAAGGCTACTGCCGTACGTAGCGAGTCTTGGATGAATCATTGGGAAATACAGTTTTCTCGTTCGTCTCACATTATATTATACTCATGAGTTCAAACACTCTCTCACCCCTTACCTTATTTCAATGCTTTCACACACGAATATGATTTCACGAGCAAACAAGCTTTGTCCTTTGACTCTTTGTCATTCAATCGATCTGACTCGACAGTTTATGGGTAAACGTCAAAAATACATTATGAGAAAATACTCTAAAAACTAAATTTCAAAATTCGGTCAAGGAAAATTACCATAAACCAGAAAACCAATAAGTGGATAATATAGTCACTTTTCACATGATCGTTTTGACTTTGGTTTCACTCAAATCGGACTTACGGTGAAGAACAGTGCAAAATAAGGAATTTTAAAAACAGAGAAGTCAGGTATTTTAGAGAGAAATTGGGATGGTAAAAAAATGAGAAACTGTGTTTAATTGATTGTGCTAAATGAGTGAAATAATATACTGAAATTTGGACAAAAACGGAGAAAGTTTTCCAGATAGTGATCGACGATGGGTGTCAACTTTTTCTTCCTATCATGTGAAGTTGCAGTGCTCTCTATATTTCAATTTTTAATTGTAGCCTTTACTTTCTTAAGTTATGTTATATTTGATATACCATCTAAGAAATTTAAAATTAATTTTAGATTTTATGAAAGGAGAGTGATTTATTGAGTTTACACTTTAAATTGTTGTCTTGAGGATTTCATCGTACCACTAATGTTAGTGAGAGTGCGCACTATGAATATAAACAATCTAGATGGGTCTTGCACTTTGCATATGACATAGAGCATAACCTCTTAATCCATATTTTCCTAAGTAAATTTTGGCCCCACATGAATTTCAAGTAGTGCATGTTTTAGCATTGAAAGTTTATCGATCTATATATGATTCATGAACGTGTGTTAATCTATGTATGTCTTTATTCATTTTACATGATGAAAGATAAACTCACATCATTGTTATGTCTCCTCTATAATATATTTGTATATAGGTTATATTCAACACGATCATGACAAGCAAACAATGGAGCTTTTCTTGTGGAACTGAAGTACTAGAAGCTTGTGCTTCACAATATTTTAAGAGTTTTTTTTTTTACTATCGTTGATTTTATGGTATGGGTAGAGATCTTTGGACTTCAATAATATATTTTGAATGAGTTACTCTATTTAATAATTGTTTGTATTGTTTAATATTTAGTGTTTTTACTTGTTTTAGTTTTTAGTTTCCAAAGTTATAAGTTATAAAATTATTGTTATTATTTATAAAAAATATCATGTTTTTGAAACGTGAAAACTTAGTGTTTGTTTATGTTTTAATTTTAATTACTATCTCCATTCTTAATTATATATTTTAATTTTCTTTTCTACTAATATTAATAATACTATCTCCATCCTTATTTATAAGTTTTGATTTTCTTTTCTACAAATATTAAGAAAAGTAGGTATTGAATATAAGGTGTCAATTGTTTATGTTGATGTTTATAAAATACCTTTTATACATGAATATTTTCAAGTTGACTTTTCATTTTCCAACATAAATTAATAATATTAATAAAGGATGTGTTTAAAAAAATAAAATAGATACACCTATTAATTAGAAACTTTACATTTAATAAAATAAATACGCCTATTACTTAGTACGTTGACAAATGCAAAATGCGTAAATTACTTATATTTTTTAATTCACCTAAAATTTGTAATAATTATTCTTGGTGACACACTGATATTGTCTTTTAAAAATTATGGGTATGTCACCAAGACCAATTAAAATCAGTCATCTAAACTCTATTAACCATATCAAACTTGAATTTTAAAACAAAATGAACGGAATGTAAGAGATTGATTTTCATTTGACTTGAATAATTTACCAACAATTTACTAGAATCAACCTAGAATTTTCTTTTATTAGTTAAAACACGCACTTGATTTGTTAGGTTTTTGCTAATTTAACTTGTATATGTTGGTATGATGTATGAGTTTGATTAATATTTCTTGTACTCATTTTTAATAAATTTTTTACTTATAAAAAAATTTAATTGATGATAATTCATAGAAATTGATTAATATCATTTATAATTAATATCGTTTATAACATTAATATAAGTAGCACATTCTTATGAAAAACACTCAACGTAGAATATTCATTGCAAAGTTTTCGTGAATTGAATTTGGCGATGGTGAGTTGTAATCTTTTGAGAAATTTTAATAGGATGCGGAAAAATATGGATAAAATACAAGAAAATGACTCATGTAGGAAAATAATTAAATTATAATGTACTTTTTTTCCAAATTTTAAATTGAACTATTTTATCCCATATCTTCTGTAGAGATTTTGACCTTCAATTTTATTCGGTTTTTATTCTTAGTCCTTGGTCTAATTTTGACTAAATTTAGCTAATGCTAATTTTGATTTACATGTTATTAATTATTATTCACCTAAGTTGTAAATTAATTATTTGAATTAATAAAAACATAAAACCATTAAAATAGTGTAATTAAATTACATCTTTTATAGACATACATTATAGAAACAATAAAAAAGAAACTTCTCCCTTTTCTATCTCATATTATATTGCATTAATCCATTTCCAAGTACCTCGTTACAAAACCAAAAATAAATAAATCAAAACCTGAAAAAACAATACAACCCTTCCTCAATCCTCTATCACCAAAACCAAACACATTTTATTTCCCCATCACACCGTTTTGTTAGAACAGGTTGTATAATTGAGAACAATTGAAATTGAGAAGAAGAGAGAAGAAAATAGAATGTTCAGAAAATGGAATTGAGCAGCAAATGTCAAAACATAATCTAACCTTCTTAACTATTTCTAAATGTATTCTAACATCCCCAACTAACTACAAATGACTTTAATTACATTTAACATACCCCCTAATTCAAAGTGATTCAATTGATGTTTATCTTGTCTTTCATCACTTGATCTCTTAGGAAATGAAACCTTGTTTTTATGTGTTTGCTCCTTCCATGAACACTTGGATGTCTTGCTAGATCAATTTTTGATTTGTTGTTTATCTTCAACTTTACTTCTTTATTAATTCTTAGTCTCAATTCTGTCATTAATTCAGCCAACCATATAGCTTGGCAAGTTGCCATCGATGCAACCACATATTCAGTTTCACATGTGGACAAGGCTTCAATACTTTGCTTCTTCAAACACCATGAGATTGGTGAGTTATTGATCATGAACACATAGCTCGTGGTACTCTTTCTATCATCCTTATCTCTACACCAATATGCATCAGTAAAACCAACAAGTTCAACTTCATCTTCATTCGAGTTTGTGGGATACAACAGGCCAAGCTCAATGGTTTCATTGATGTATCTCAAAATCCTTTTTGCTGCCATGTAGTGTGATGTCCTATGCTTCTCCATGTATCTACTAATCAACCCAATACTATATATAATATATGGTCTTGTGATACACATTAATCATATCTCATCACGAATTTATAGCATCACTACCATCAACCATACATCATCACATAGGCTTATCACAAATTTATAACATCGTTATTATTAATTATACATCATCATAATCACATAAACTTATCAAAATGAATTCACTTTTTATTATCACATCACATAAACAAGTCTAATCAAACATATACATAAAATTCATTCAACATCCAATATCACAATAATATCAAATATCTCACATTTAATAAAAATAAATCAAACATCACAATAATATCAAATACAACACATTTAACGAAGTTAAAACAATCAACACCTTATAAATATTTATATTCCATATTTTAATCTCACAATTCCCATTTTTTTTTACTTTAATCAAATTATCACTCAAAGGGCTATTGTCGTACGTAGCGAGTCCCGAATGAATCATTGGGAAATATGGTTCTCCCGTTCATCTCATATTATATTATACTCATGAATTCAAACGCTCTCTCACCCCTTACCCTATTTTGATGCTTTCAAACACGAGTATGATTCCACGAACAAACAATCTTTGTTTTTTAACTTTTGTCCTTCAATCCATCTAACTCGACAATTTATGGGTAAACGTCAAAAATAAAATATGAGAAAATACTCTAAAAACTAAATTTCAAAATTTGGTCAAGGAAAATTACCATAAATTAGAAAACCAATCAGTGGATAATATAGCAACTTTTAACACGATCATTTTGACGTTGGTTTCACTCAAATCGGATTTACGGTGAAAAAGAACGGTGCAACATAACAAATTCTGAAAACAGAGAAATCAAGTATTTTAGGGAGAAATTCGGGTCGTTAAATGTAAGACCCATAGTTTTAAATTCTAATTTATGTATTTTGGTATTGAACTCTGAGGCTTTTTAGCCAAGTTATTGATATTTTGTGAGTTTAATGCCCAAAAATATGTTTTGATGCCCCGATTAAAATTATTTGTCGATAAATAAATTAGATTAAATGTGGTGAATCTTTTGTCGAATAACAATTTATTTATGTTACGAAGAATTTAATATCGGACAGTTTTGTTAAAAATATCTCGAGTTGCTAAAAATTTTATCTGTCAATTGAGTTGCAACGAGAGTAGATATTTTTATCAAAATGGTTTGAGAAGTGATGGGAGGTGATGAAGACATGGGATTTATGAAGTGGTTCCAAGGACATAGATGTTATGTTGTTCGTGGTAACTCGAAGATGATGAGTTTGGATGGATTAACGTTAGACGGATAGGCGATTTCATGTAAGGATCTAAGTGGATAGCTTTTTAAGAAGAGTATTAGATGTTCACCTGGTAGATTTCAGGATAAGACTGGATGAAGTTTGATAACTTTCAAAGAGGTGTGAACACCCTGAAATTATTGAGAAGATAGGGATTCCATTTGGAATAGTATTTGGTGCTTAGGTATCAACGAAAGAGGCTTGTATTGAAGTTAAAGGAGCGCTATTACAGTTCGGTTAAGATAGTCTAAGCCACAATCATGGTTGTTGGCTACTTATTGACAAATTGAGGAACTGATCATCCTTAATCTCTTGTTGATAGTAAACAAAATCATGTTGAATGGAACGGACGAGTCTTATCGACTATGAAAGCGCGTAATGATATTAAATATCTATGAAAAGGGATAGACGACACTTTCTTCACGGAAGCATGACGAAGCAAGTTCTATCATGTATGTTGAGTTGAGTGCAAACCTAGTGCGGTTATTACTCTTACTTTAAGTTTCATAGGACTAGCAGGGTACTACAGGAGGTTTATTGAAGGTTTTTCTAAGATTGTAGCTCCATTGACACAACTTACTAGAAAGGATCAACCGTTCGCATGAACGGAGAAGTGTGAGGTAAATTTTCAGTTACTAAAGAAAAAGTTGACGACCTCACTACTATTGGTATTACCACAATCAGAAGAACCATATGAGGTTTACTGTGATGCGTCTCACCAAGGTTTGGGATGTGTTCTGATGCAACACAAGAAAGTTGTAGCTTACGCCTCAAGGCAATTGAAGATTCATGAAATAAATTATCCTACTCAATACTTGGAGCTTGTTGCTGTAGTTTTTGCATTGAAAATCTGGAGGCGGTATTTATATGGATGCAAGTTCACAGTGTTCAGTGACCATACAAGTTTGAAATAATTGTTTGATCAGAAGAGATTGAACATGCGTCAGAGACGATGTATGGAAACTCTCAAGGATTTTGATTTCACACTATATTACCACCTTGGGAAGGGCAATGTAGTGGCTGATGTGTTGAGTAAAAGAAGTGTGTTAGTATCTTCAACAGTGGTGGCTAGACAGCAAGAGTTGTGGGAAGCTTTTAGAGACCTACACTTGAATGTAGAGTTTGCACCAGCAATTTCGAAATTCGGAATGATTAAAATTTCGAGTGGACTACTTGAAGACATTGCAAATTCTCAAGATGACGTCTTAATTCAAGAGAAGAGGAGCCTAATAATGCAAGGGAAGACAACTGAGTTTAAGATTGGACCAGATAATATTTTGAGATGTAATGGTAGGATTTGTGTACCAGAAATTACAGATATGAGGAAGACAATTTTAGAAGAGGCTCATAAGAGCAAATTAAGTGTTCATCCTGGAGCAACAAAGATGTATCAGGATTTGAGGCAGAATTATTGGTGGCCATGAATGAAGAGACATGTAGCGGAGTATGTATCAACTTATTTAACTTGTCAGAAAGCGAAGGTGGAACATCAGCGACCTGCTGGAATGTTGCAACCTTTAGATATACTTGAATGGAAGTGGGACAACATTTCCATGGATTTTATAATATGATTGCCGAAAACAGGAGAAAGAATGATTCTATTTGGGTGATAGTGGATCGATTGACTAAATCCGCACACTTTTTTGCCAGTAAAGACCATCTATAAGGTAGATAAGCTAACAGAGATCTATATTGCTAAAATTGTGAGATTACACAGAGTACCGTCTAGTATCGCATCAGACCGTGACCCAAAGTTCACATCACACTTTTGGGGAGCATTGCATGAAGTGTTGGGAACAAAACTAAGTTTGAGTTCAGCTTACCATCCACAAACGGACGGACAGACTGAGAGGGCAAATCAGTCCTTGGAAGATCTATTGAGAGCATGTGTATTAGATGATAGAGGAAGTTAGGATGATGTACTTTCGTTGGTTTAGTTTACCTACAACAATAGTTTCCACGCAAGTATTGGAATGGCACCATATGAGGCTTTATATGGGCGCAACTGTCAAACGCCTTTGTGTTGGTATAAGGATGGTGAAGGTATGATTGTAGGACCGAAGATGGTACAACGGACTACAAATAAGGTCAAGAAGATAAAACAGAAAATGAGGATTTCACAAGATCGTCAGAAGAGTTATGCGGACAAGCTTCACAGACTTCTAGAATTCGAACAGGGTGACCTTGTATTTCTAAGAGTCACGCCTACGACTGGAGTTGGTAGAGCCTTGAAATCAAAGACATTGACTCCGAAATTCATTGGACCATATCAGATTTTTGAATGAATTGGACCTGTTGTTTATCGAATTGCATTGCCTCTGATACTGTCCAATATCCATGACGTCTTTCATGTGTTGCAGTTAAGGAAATACCTTGCAGATCCGTCTCATGTGATCGAACCAGACACAATTCAATTGAAGGATAACTTGTCATTCGAAGTATCACCTGTAAGAATTGATGACATGAAGATTAAGCGGTTGAGGAACAAGGATGTTTCGTTGGTCAAGGTGATTTGGAATCCAACTACTAGAGATGCGACTTGGGAATTGGAGAGCAAGATGAGTGAACCACACCCTGAGTTGTTTATCGATGCATAGTTTCGAGGACAAAACTAATTTTAGGGGGGTAGTAATGTAAGACCCATATTTTAAATTCTAATTTATGTATTTTGGTATTGAACTCTAAGGCTTTTTAGCCAAGTTATTGATATTTTGTGAGTTTAATGCCCAAAAATATCTTTTGATGCCCCGATTCAAATTATACGTCGATAAATAAATTAGATTAAATGCGGTGAATCATTTTTTGAAGAATAATTTATTTATGTTACGAAGAATTTAATACCGGGCAGTTTTGTCAAAAATATCTCGAGTTGATGAAAATTTTATCTGTCAATTGAGTTGCGACGAGAGTAGATATTTTTATCAAAATGGTTTGAGAAGTGATGGGAGGTGATGTGGAAAGGATGATTTTTATAAATATCTAAAATATCTAGATATTTAGAAATTAGTTTGGTTTAATTAAGATTTATATATATAAGTAATATATATATGTGTGAGAAGAAAGAAAAGGAAAAAGAAAGAAAATAGAAGAAAGGAAAATAAATGTTTGAGTATGCTCTGTGTGAATTTGAAAATCATTAGTGTTAAATGAGTATTAAAAATTGAGAATCTTTTAATATCTGCATCTACTTAATGATTGTTTTGGAAAGAGTCAGAGTAGGCTCATGCATTTTATAGTACATGGTGACCGCGATGGTACCATGGTGATAGTGGTGACCGTGATGGGCCACGAGATGATGTCATGTGATTTGTTGGTTCATCTTATCCTTGCGGGGATTATCGCATCATGCTGATCTGTGAGAGATTGCACTCTAGAATGTGTTGATCTGTGAGCGATTGCACTCTAGAAAACAATGTAAGGCCTGTGATAGGAGACACTTTAGTAAATCGTGCGGACCTATGATGGGTGGCACCTTGGTAATTAGTACAATGCATGTGATAGGCGGTACAATTATGATTTACGCCCATTCGATGAGGGTTTTGGTTTGGAAATTCCGAAATTCATGCATTTTGGCATATACGCATTGCATTAGGGTGCTTGGCACGCGAGTCGTGTTTGATGTATTGTGATGATTGTATATGTATGCTCAGTTGTGGTTGTGATTGTGCCCTAATTGGTAAGTGAGATTGTTTGGATTTGTATGTAAGTGTTGATTGATTGCGAAACCTCTTTAAAAGCTGATTTATGCTGTTTTTTTTGCCGTTTTCTGTTGTTTTCTTATGTATATTCGAAAACAAGAAGGTTGTATTCGAATATAGATGTCCTGATTTGGCTACTGACTTCTAAAAACAAAACTGTATTCGACTACAAGAATGTTGTATTCGAATACAGTTGTGCTGATTTTGCTACTCACTTCTGAAACAACACTGTATTCGAATACAAGGATGCTGTATTCGAATACGACAGTGCAGTTTTGTTAAAAACTTCATTTTTCAACTTGTTATTGCATGTTTGACATATGAAAACCCTTTTAAGGAGTATGCTAAGATGAAAGGTTGTTTTGTACATTTAAAACTTAAATGCTAAGTGATATTTGTTAATTTCGGTTGGTGACCTTTACAATTATTGTGGAAATATGGGCTTTACCCTCAGATGAGAACCAGGATCGTCCTACCGAGTAGTACCCTAGAGATGGACACGTAGTTAGACACACCTGACTGGTGTTGTGTTAGAAGGATCTTGCGGGGCGCGTGGAGATCACTCGGGTTGTATAGTTTTTTTGAATCATGATCAGATTAGATGGTTGTATAGGGGATAAATGTCTTTCTTTTGTGGATGTATTTATTTTAATTTGGAAGACTATACCTATACCTCATATTGTCAACTAGACTTTTATTTTGATGAACCCATGTACCACTTTTTGATGTGACGTGAGGGAGTTAAAATTTTTGGGACAATACTTTTGTACAGGTGTCTGCCGAGAATACCCTAGGGGTGTGAGCTATGTCTGATAGGCCTCATAGCCCCACTATATTTTGATATTTAAATACTTTGAATTTTTATTTCAAAAACTATTTCGCTGCTTGTAAATATTTGTTGATTTTTGTCGTTATGTTACGACTTAAATATTATATCCAAAAGTATTTCTTCCTTTATTTATGAAATTCGATTTATGTTTGTTTTACAAAAAAATGGGCTGTTACAATTGAAATTCTTTGTTTTTATGAGTTTGTTTTAAAAAAATAAATAAATACACTCGTGCTGTTAAAAATCGGGGTGTTACATCAAAAATCTGGAAAATTATGTTTAATTCAATAGCTAAATAAGTAAAACAACATACTGAAATTTTGACGAATACGGAGAGACTTTTTTGGGACGTCATCAATGAACGATATCAATTTTCTTCTTTTTTTCTCAATGTGCGGCTGCCCTATTTTGTGTCCAGGTTACTCTCTCTTTCCCATGCCCTTCATTCTTGTTATTTTCAATTAATATTTTTTTATTATTTAATTAGATTTTACTCTTAAATATGTGTCTAATCCATAAAACAAATTTTACTTCTTTCTTCTATTTATTTTAATTTTTTAAATAAAACAAATAATTATCAAAACTATTTTTTTTAACTATTTTTTTTTCAAACATAATGTAGTAACCAACGTATTACTTATATTTCAAAAGCAATAATTTAGAAAATGAAGTAATTAAAGTAATTAATCTTTTAAAATACATTAATAATCAAAATCTTCATATTCAAAATAATATTTATTTTTTCAAATACTCAAATTAAAATATTACCATCATTAGAGAATAGTAGATATTATAAAATAAATAAATATTACACCAACACTTTATATTAATTACTAAATCATAATAAATATATGTAAAATCACAATGTCATAAAAAGTATATAAAAATAAATGAAATCAAACACAATATCAATTCTATCTCAAGATATTATTTATCAAAAAATAACTAAAAATAGAAAGTAGTTATAAATAATTGAAATATAACTACGTGCATACTTAACATCAGTCAAACGCACAAAAAAATATTATATTAATTGGGTACATGTATGTACACGTAAAATTGCATAAAATCTTTTTCTTTAAAATATATATTACACTAAAACACTATTATTTTTTAAAAAAATCAAAGAGTAAAATATAATATTTATTATTTATATCGTTCATGTAATCTAATATTTAGAAAACTAGCACATCATTCAAATAACCTATATAACGAAAATTAGTTAGAAAATTTATCATCATATATTCTAAAATAATTTTAACATTAAATTAATTAGGGTGTTACAGAAAACACCTCATCATAGTCCAGTCCATGTTTCTATAAGAATCCCTATGCTACAAGTCTGGCCATGTACCTAACAACCTCTCGACCAGGCTTCAATTTGAGTTTATATACCCATTTCACATCAATTAATCTCTTATTTACTAGTAGGGTCATCAACTCCCAAGTTTGTTTCTTCTCTATTGCTTTGAGCTCATCCTCCATTGCTAATCTCCATCTAGGATCACTTAATGCCTCTTCATCAGTTACTAGTTCTGATTCAGCCAACAAAGAAAAATGAATTAATTCTCCATCTGCATTGATGAATGAGTCAAATGTTACTTCATATAGTTGCAATCTGAGTGAAGGTTGCCTAGCTCTTTCAAACCTGTAAGACCCATAGTTTTTAAATCCTAAATTATGCAATTTTAGGGTATTTTGTATGGAATTTCTTAGGCTGTTAGCCCAGTTTTTGGTATTGAGTGAGTTAAATGCCAAAAATATATTTTTGGAAATTGGATTAAAGTTATTTGTCGGAAAATAATTTACTTCCGTTACGAAGGATTTAATACCAGGCAATTTTGTTAAAAATATCTCGGGTTGCTGAAAATTGTACCGGACAATTGAATAGTGACGAGAGTAGATATTTTTATTAAATTAGACTACGAGGGGAATTAAATGATGGGGGTAAGAGTTGTTAGATAATTGTTGGTTTTGTTTTAATTATAATATATTAATATATAAATATATATGTATATATATGGTTGGAGGGAAATAGGAGAAAAGGAAATAGAAAGGAAAGAAGGAAAAAGAAGGAAATAGAAAAGAAAGGAAAGGAAATAGAAAGGAAAGAGAATAGAGGAAAGGAAAAAGAAAAGAAAACAGAAAACAGAGGAAACAGAAACACGTTCCCTCCATTCTCGTGAAACCCATTCCTTCTTCTTCCTTCTACCTCCATTTTCGCTGCTTCCTTTTGTTCTAGAGTAGAAACCCAAGGATTGTGGGTGAGTAAGAACAAATTTTCAGCTTCTTCCCGGATTCAAAAACGGAGTTATGGATTTCAAAACCGTCAAACCCAAACCTCCCTGTTTCATCTAGATCTAAGCTTCGTTTCGCGAAGAGATAGAAGGGAAAGTTGCTCACTACCACGCTACGGTGCTAGGGAACCAACTTTGGGGGCGACGTTGCGAGCAGAGATTTTACCAGATTTGCTCGCGGAACCGTAACCGAACGTTAAAGCTAACGGGAAGGTAAGGGCTCCTTCCAAACTTCTAGTTTGCATTTAGGGACTTACCTGTGGTAGTGTGGAAAGGAATTTGTTAGGGTTGAAGTGTTAATTTGGGGGAAAATGAATCTAAGGCTTTATGGGTAAAATCTTAATGTCTACGTTTACTTAATGTTGTCGTGAAAACCATTAGAGTTAAATGAGTATTAAGAATGGGGAATCTCTTAATATCTTTGTTTACTTAATGATTGTCGTTCGAATTGTAAGAGTTAAATGGGTATTAAAAACGGGAAATCTTTTAATGTCTGCCTTTACTCAATGGTGTTTGTCTGTGACAGACTACACCCTGGTAAATTGTGTTTGTCCGTGAGAGACTGCACAGGTGTTTGTCCGTGAGAGACTGCACATGTGTTTGTCCGTGAGAGACTACACCCCTGTAAATTGTGTTTGTCCGTGAGAGACTGCACAGGTGTTTGTCCGTGAGAGACTGCACATGTGTTTGTCCGTGAGAGACTACACCCCTGTAAATTGTGTTTGTCCGTGAGAGACTGCACAGGTGTTTGTCCGGGAGAGACTGCACAGGTGTTTGTCCGGGAGAGACTACACCCTGGGAAATTGTGTTTGTCCGTGAGAGACTGCACATGTGTTGTCCGTGAGAGACTACATCCTGGTAAATTGTGTTTGTCCATGAGAGACTGCACAGGTGTTTGTCCGTGAGAGACTACACCCTAGTAAATTGTGTTTGTCCGTGAGAGACTGCACAGGTGTTTGTCCGTGAGAGACTACACCCTAGTAAATTGTGTTTGTCCGTGAGAGACTGCACAGGTGTTTGTCCGTGAGAGACTACACCGTGGTAAATTGTGTTTGTCCATGAGAGACTGCACTCGTGTTCGTTCGTGAGAAACTGTACATTTAGGATTTACGCCTCTCGCGGAGGGTTTTGTTTGAAATTGTGTGATAGCATGTTTAATTGCAAAACTATTTCGAAGCTCATGATGTTGTAGTCATTGTGTTATAAGTGCTAAGTGTTATGTTTTGTTACGAATTATGTGATAGCATGTTTGATTGCAAAACTATTTCGAAGCTCATGATGTTGTAGTGATTGTGTTATAAGTGCTAATTGTTATGTTTTTGGAATTGTGTGATAGCATGTTTGATTGCAAAACTATTTCGAAGCTCATGATGTTGTGGTGATCGTGTGATAAGTGCTAAGTGTTATGTTTTGTTTGGAATTGTGTGATAGCATGTTTGATTGCAAAACTATTTCGAAGCTCATGATGTTGTAGTGATTGTGTTATAAGTGCTAAGTGTTATGTTTTGTTTGGAATTGTGTGATAGCATGTTTGATTGCAAAACTAGCATTTAAAAACATAAATGTTATGTGTTAACTATTAATTTTGGTTGGTGACCCTTTACAACTATTGTGGAAATCTGGGCTTTGCCCTCAGATGAGAGCCAGGACAATCCTACTGGTTTGTACCATATGGATAGGAATGTAGAGGGGAATGCTTGACTGGAGCTATTTTAGGAGGATCTTACGGGGCACATGGAGATCACTAAGGGCGTTTAGTTTGTTTTGGAGAATGATCGGATTAGGTTGACATAGAGGGAACAAACGTCTTTCTTTTGTATTGTAATAATTTTAAAATGGAAGACTGTACCTATACTAATATTGTCAGCATGACATGTTATTTTCGATGGGTTACATGTACCACCTTTTGATGTGTAAATATTTTGGATTCATATTTCGAGAAACTTTTCTGCAGCTTGTAAATTATAACGACGTAATTATTTATCCAAAGGTGTTACCTTATTTATTTCTCTGTTTTATTTTAATTTCTTTTGAAAAAAAAATACACCCTCGCTTTGAAAGTCGGGGTGTTACATTGTGGTATCAGAGCTTTGGTTTGGTTTTCTTTGGGGGCTGTGGAACCTTTGGTTATAGATTGTAGGTCAACCTGTAGGTTGGGAGTTGTTATTTGATCATGCGTCGGTTTAGGTGGTTTGGGTTGTCAAGTCCAAAATAGTTATTATGTGTTGTTATATTCGAAACTTAGTTTTGGAATTATTCGAAGTGGTGTTAACACTTCTTCTTGATGTTGGTTTTTCGGAAACACTACCTCCAAGAGAGAATGACGTTGCAAGGATGAACGTCAGTAGGGATGATCAAATGGTTGGAGCTACAAATAACATGGAGGTTTTGTTGGTGCACGAACTGCTGCAAAGACACTGCGGGATCTGGAGAAGAGGAAAAGAGAGATCTGTGCTCTTAAGATTAAGAGGGTTAGAATATTTTCTTCGTTACCATCCTCAAAAGTTCAAGGGTGATGAGGACTTAGGAAAAGAGTTGACTAGTGGATTCAAGAGGTGGAAAAGATCTTCGAGATGACGGATTGTCAGGCAGAGTTGAAGCAAATCATGACGGCATGGAATTTATAAAATGGTTCCAAGGACACAGAAGCTATGTGTTGGTGTAAACTCGAAGATGATGAGTATGGATGGATTAACATTAGACTAATAAGGGATTTCAAGTAAAGATCTAAGTGGATGACTTTTGTTAAGGAAAGTATTAGATGTTTTCCTGGTAGATTTCAGGATGAAACTGGATGAAGTTTGACAATTGTCAAAGAGATGTGAACATCATGGAATTGTTGAGAAGATGAGGCTTCCAGGGACTTCAAGTAAAGATCTAAGTTGAGGACTTTTGTTAAGAAAAGTACTAGATGTTTTCCTAGTAGATTTCAAGATGAAACTGGATGAAGTTTGACAATTGTCAAAGAGATGTGAACATCATGGAATTGTTGAGAAGATGAGGCTTCCATTTGGGATAACATTTGGTGCTTAGGTGTCAATGAAAGAGACTGGTATTGAAGTTAAGGGAGCGTTGCACATTAGGAGTGAATACTCATTTGGATAGATAAAATACGCTTTGAGGAATTGTCGATACCTTGAGGGGAAAAGTCGAGTATTCGAGTTAGACTAGATTCGCAATTTGGATTATTAAGTATGAATCTCATAACGAGTGTAGGAGTGAGACCATGTATTTAGTTGGTAAGTGACAAATCTCCTGGTGGTTTAGGAGATAGTAAGTATGGATAGTGATATTGGATGAAACTATAGACACGTAAGTGTGAATTTTGAGCGATGTTCAGCAAAACATAATGAGTTAGGCCTTGATGTATTGAACTCTATGTTACCATTAAGTGGAATTTGAAGTATCGAGTACGGGAATACTTCGAGATGGCGGTAATATAAGTTTTGAGAGTCTATTAAAGGATGGGAATTACTAAGAGGATGTTAATATTTTGATAGGTCAGAAGGATTATTCGAGATTTGATTTGGGACCCTAAGATGGTTGATTTTGATAGGTTGGATGAAGGACCAATTGATGCTTAAAACAATCATAATCGAAGGAGTTAAGGCGGGCAAGTGATAAATAATTCATGTTAAGAATAGAAGTGTTTGGAGATTTTGAGGATCAAATTTTAGAATCTTATTCAATGATAGAAAGTTAAAAAGAAGAAATGTAACAACTGATTTATGGTTTAGTTGTTGGTCTTGGGAAGTCAAGCGTGAAGATTTGAAATGATCATTTCAGTAACTGGATGGACGAAGAAAGGTATGTGGGTTTTTGAGATATTGTACTGAAAAATTTATGAGGATGAAGTTATAGATAATTAGTTCTTAGGAAATGCATATGGGGAACGTTTGAGAAATAATTCTTTAGGACGTTCGATTGTTAGGATTCTTTCAGTTCGTATCTCGGTGAAGGTGGAGAGGGAATAAGAATCCAGCGAGTGAACCAAATATTGGAAAAGGTACCAAGAAATTTGTGGAGCAGCACATAGAGATGTAGCTTATGACAATTAAAGATTGATGAAAGGAATTATCTCACCTATAACTCAGACATTATTATTATAAAGGTATGCCAATGATATAAAGACATTACTTGAGTGCATGTCATAGGGATTGTTATTGTGTTCGTCAATCAAAGGAAGTTTGTTTGTCCCAAGTGGTATAGTCTTTGGCTTGTTTTCGAAAATATTTGAGGTAGTTTTGATCACCAAGCATATGTGGGGATGGAATTATTAAATTTATAACTGGAATAACATACTGATAAGAACACTACAGTTTGACGTAGTTGTACGACTTAAGAAAAATCGAGGATTTGTGGACAAGGGAGAAATTTAGGAGTTCTCGGATGTAGTGATTGTT
>NC_021162.2:45577444-45579837 GCF_000331145.2 Cicer arietinum | reverse complement strand
GAGTTTATATGATCAAAAAGATATTTTGATGCCGATTAGAATTACTTGTCGATGAATAAATTAAATTAACTGCGGTGAATCTTTTACGAAGAATTTAATGCGTTACGGGTGAAATGGGAATTTAACAAATATCTAGATATTTTGAGATATTTGTTAAGTTATAATTAATATATATATGGTTGTTTGGAGGAAAAAGGAAATGAGATAGAAAAGAAAGAAAAGGAAATAGAAAGAAAGGAAATTAGAAGGAAGGAAAAGGAAAAGAAAAGGATATAAAAAGGAAAGAAAGAAAAGGAAAGAAAGGAAAAACAAGGGAAAGAAAGACAAAGGAGAGAAAACAACATTTTCCATCCTCTTCCTCTGCCTCGCGCAAAGCTTCTCCCTCCTTCCTCCATTTTTCGTTTTCTTTGCTTCCTTTAAGTTTGAGAATTGAAACCCAAGGCTAGTGGGTGAGAAAGATCAAATTTTCAGCTTCTTCCTTCTTCCCGGATTCAAAAACGGAGTTATGGATTTCAAAACCGTCAAACACAAACCTCCCTATTTCATCTAGATCTAAGCTTCGTTTCGCGAAGAGATAGAAGGGAAAGTTGCTCACTACCACGCTACGGTGCTAGGGAACCAACTTTGGAGGCGACGTTGCGAGCGGAGATTTTACAGGATTTGCTCGCGGTATCGTAACCGAACGTTAAAGCTAACGGGAAGGTAAGGGCTCCTTCCAAACTTCTAGTTTGCATTTAGGGACTTATATGTGGTTGTGTGGAAAGGGGTTTGTTAGGGTTGAAGTGTTGATTTGGGGGAAAATGAATCTAAGGCTTTATGGGTAAAATCTTAGAGTTAGGTTTTGGTTATATTGATGAATGTTTCGTGGAAAATGAATTTAAACTCATTTGTGTATGATTTTGAGTAAATGAAACTTGTTGTGTTTGAGTGGTGGATTGTGTTGATTTGTGTTCGTCGTATTTGACGTGTTCTTAATTAATACTTATGAAATTTGATATGTGTATGGTTGGATTTTGTGGAGAAATGAATTGATGTGTTTTGGTGTGAATTGTGGATTGAACTTGTGAATATGTTTGAGTATGTTCTGTGTGGAATTTGAAAACCATTAGAGTTAAACGATTATTAAGAATGGGGAATCCCTTAATGTCTACGTTTACTTAATGTTGTCGTGAAAACCATTAGAGTTAAATGAGTATTAAGAATGGGGAATCTCTTAATATCTTTGTTTACTTAGTGATTGTCGTTCGAATTGTAAGAGTTAAATGGGTATTAAAAACGGAGAATCTTTTAATGTCTGCCTTTACACAATGGTGTTTGTCCGTGAGAGACTACACCCTGGTAAATTGAGTTTGTCCGTGAGAGACTGCACAGGTGTTTGTTCGTGAGAGACTACACCCTGGTAAATTGTGTTTGTCTGTGAGAGACTGCACAGGTGTTTGTCCGTGAGAGACTACACCCTGGTAAATTGTGTTTGTCTGTGAGAGACTGCACAGGTGTTTGTCCGTGAGAGAATACACCCTGGTAAATTTTGTTTGTCCGTGAGAGACTGCACAAGTATTTGTCCGTGAGAGACTACACCCTGGTAAATTGTGTTTGTCTGTGAGAGACTGCACAGGTGTTTGTCCGTGAGAGACTACACCCTGGTAAATTGTGTTTGTCCATGAGAGACTGTACTCGTGTTCGTTCGTGAGAAACTATACATTTAGGATTTACGCCTCTCGCAGAGGGTTTTGTTTGGAATTGTGTGATAGCATGTTTGATTGGAAAACTATTTTGAAGCTCATGATGTTGTAGTGATTGTGTTATAAGTGCTAAGTGTTATGTTTTGTTTGGAATTGTGTGATAGCATGTTTGATTGCAAAACCATTTCGAAGCTCATGATGTTGTAGTGATTGTGTTATAAGTGCTAAGTGTTATGTTTTGTTTGGAATTGTGTGATAGCATGTTTGATTGCAAAACCATTTCGAAGCTCATGATGTTGTAGTGATTGTGTTATAAGTGCTAAGTGTTATGTTTTGTTTGGAATTGTGTGATAGCATGTTTGATTGCAAAACTATTTTGAAGATCATGATGTTGTAGTGATTGTGTTATAAGTGTTAATTGTTATGTTTTGGGAATTGTGTGATAGCATGTTTGATTGCAAAACCATTTCGAAGCTCATGATGTTGTGGTGATCGTGTGGGAATTGCTAAGTGTTAAAATGTGGAATTGTGTATGAATGATATTGAGTTAGTTTATGTATTTTTGGAAGAATATGCAGGGAAATCGATTTCCCAATCGATTGGATGAGTTATAGGGACTTCCCTAATTTGACATAATCGATTTGCCAATCGATTTTATAATATGTTTTTCAAAACCATTCAAGAAATCGATTTGGAAATCGATTTGGCCAT
>NC_021162.2:45576426-45576841 GCF_000331145.2 Cicer arietinum | reverse complement strand
TAATATTGTCAGCATGACATGTTATTTTCGATGGGTTACATGTACCACCTTTTGATGTGTAAATATTTTGGATTCATATTTCGAGAAACTTTTCCGCTGCTTGTAAATTATAATGACTTAATTATTTATCCAAAAGTATTACTGTAACATCCCGATTTTCAAAGCGAGTGTGTATTTTTTTTTTCAAAAACAAACTCATGAAACAAAGAATAATTAAGCAAAATACCTTTTGAATAAATATTTAAGTCGTAACACAACGACAAATAAGTCAACAGAATTTACAAGCAGCGGAAAAGTTTTGAAATACGAATCCAAAGTATTTAAACTTCAAAAAGTGGTACATAGACCCCATCATAATAAAATGTCAAACAGATAATATTAGTATAGGTACAGTTTTCCAAATTAAAATAACTGC
>NC_021162.2:45562434-45576400 GCF_000331145.2 Cicer arietinum | reverse complement strand
GACGTCTAGTCCCTATACATCAACCTAATCTGATCATTCTACCAAAAAACTATACACCCTGAGTGATCTCCACGCGCCCCGCGAGATCCGCCTACATAGCTCCAGTCAAGCATTCCCATCTACATTCCCATCCGTAGGGTATGAACCGGTAGGATCGTCCTGGCTCTCATCTGAGGGCAAAGTGTTGGTATATATGACCTCGTAATAAGCGGAATATATCAGAATGTATCAGTTCTTTATGAAATTAAATCAATTTCATACACACAGCGGAAATTAAATTGTGGCATACAAGATTAGCAAGTTTTATTAGATTGATATGAGATTAATCAAGATGCATACAAGTCAAATTATCAGATTAAACAATATTACTTATTACAGAATATGTTTAACATGCATCTAATTTTAATCACATATACAGATATATCAAGATAGTAAATCAAATGAGATAAGGGTTAGAGAAGATTGCACCAAGGATTTATACTGGTTCAGTTGTCCACTTGACAACCTACATCCAGTCCTGCAAATCCAAACGGATTTCAGATTTTCTTCTCCAATAGAAAGAATCAATTACAGATTGTCCAGTTTCCTCCCCGAAACCTATCTATCTTAATGATCTCTTTCCTATTGATCACCCTCTGATCCTTGTAGATACTCAGCAACCTATCACAGAATCAAAGTACAACTCTTTCTTGTTGAGCACTCTCACCCAAGAAAGTAGCCACCAGTTTCTAGCTGGCTTTTCTCGCTTTCGTTTTTGTTTAAAAGAATTATTACAAACAGAATACAGAAAAAACAAAAAGTAGTCTTCAATCTTGGTCAATGTGGCTTCTCACAATTCTGGATATTCAAAGATTTGTTTATGAGAATCCTTGTCTTTCAAGATCACTTTTCCAGCTATCTTTTGATTGTTGATAATCTTCTTTTTCTTTTTGATCTGAAAAAGTAATCTCAATGTATTAACCAAGTGTTATTGTGTATCAAGAATATTCAATGTATATTTCAGATTGATATCATTGTTATTATCATTCATGTTATTGAAAGACAGATTGAAGACAGTTTATATAGTTTCTGAAAAACACATTAATCAATCGATTTACCAATCGATTTCGTAAAGTGATAAACCAGTCTAATCGATTTGCCAATCGATTATCGTGTGTCTTGTTTTTCTTGAATCTTGAAACTATATAACCCAATCGATTTACCAATCGATTCTTTAAACAACATTTCTCAGTGATTATGTTAAGACTGATATGAATCGATTTCGTAATCGATTGCAGATGTTATGTTCAAACTGAAACACATATCAATCGATTCCATAATCGATTTATCAAATCTTCATAATCGATTAACAAATACTTAAAATCGATTTGGTCACACGCTCAGAGTTCACTGGGTTTTCAAAAGGTTTTGTCAATCGATTTGCCAATCGATTGAGTTTAAGTCAGTGACTCAGCTATTTTGATACTAATCGACGTGCCAATCGATTTGTATGTATTTGTCTGAAAACGTTCTTACCTGGGATTTGGTTCAATCGATTTCCCAATCGATTTCGACCAAATTTAACTTGATTGAAATATTACAACATAGATTGTCCAATCGATTTGTATGTCACAGGAAAAGTTATTTTGCAAGTGATTTTTAAGTAATCGATTTGCCAATCGATTACCCTTAAAACTGGGTTTCCACTGTGACTTATCCAATCGATTTCCCAATCGATTTATTTCAATCAGGTTTACTTTGTGAATTGTATAATCGATTTGTCAATCGATTACCCTCAAAACTGGGGTGCCACTGACTTGTGCATTTTCAATTTCTAATTCAGTCAGTCGATTGCCCAATCGATTATACCAACACAAACAGTTGTGTTTCCTTACACCTTTGTTATGAAATCGATTTCCCAATCGATTTGCTTTAGTCAAAAGTCAACTTTTGTTGATTTCTTGTGTTTCAAGCAACCTGTTCCAAGTGTGTAGGATTTGATTGTTGTTCCTGAAATCTTGCTCAATTCAAATATTAGATTTATCATGTATTGTATGAACATTGTTGAATTATTAATTATGTCAAAATTAGGAATCAAAGGATCAAAATCCAACAATCTCCCCCTTTTTGGCATAATTGACAATTCATACAATTGTAACTTGAGCATTTCAAAACAACAAGCATAAGTGTATTATAAACAACATTATTACTTGTTATTAAGTAACAGAGCAAACTATATCATAAGTATCAAAGTAATAACAACATGCAGACAAACATCAACAATGCAACTGTCAAGTTATAATATTTCTCCCCCTTTGTCATTTAAGTCAAAAAGGTAGAAACAATTGCTCCCCCTATGTTAAAGAACATATGCATTGGGTTTGAAACATATAACACAGTGCATCAAAAACAATGAAGTTTATATGGCTAAATGCAAAATCAATCAATGCAATTAATGAGCAACTTAGATGATTAAGCCAAAAAGATATAACATTTATAAAAATTCATCATACATCACAAAATTATAACAGGTCAGAGCAAAACAGTATGAAACCTAAGGGTCCTAAACACCTAGTGTGGGCTGGTCCTCACTATCATCTAAGGGAGAGGTTGAGACCGCTGTATTAACCTCAGCAGGTGTCTCCTCACCATGAGTCTCAGGGTTAACTGGGGGGTTTGGGTTAGGTTCATCTGTAGCTTGTCGACCAATCTCTGCGACGTCTTCAAATGACAGTTTGATGCCGAGGTGTGTCTGAATCGCATCCACATCGTGAACCACTGAGTTCAAGGAGTCTTGCAGAGTCCTTAATTTAGTCAAAAGTCAACTTTTGTTGATTTCTTGTGTTTCAAGCAACCTGTTCCAAGTGTGTAGGATTTGATTGTTGTTCCTGAAATCTTGCTCAATTCAAATATTAGATTTATCATGTATTGTATGAACATTGTTGAATTATTAATTATGTCAAAATTAGGAATCAAAGGATCAAAATCCAACAATCTCCCCCTTTTTGGCATAATTGACAATTCATACAATTGTAACTTGAGCATTTCAAAACAACAAGCATAAGTGTATTATAAACAACATTATTACTTGTTATTAAGTAACAGAGCAAACTATATCATAAGTATCAAAGTAATAACAACATGCAGACAAACATCAACAATGCAACTGTCAAGTTATAATATTTCTCCCCCTTTGTCATTTAAGTCAAAAAGGTAGAAACAATTTCTCCCCCTATGTTAAAGAACATATGCATTGGGTTTGAAACATATAACACAGTGCATCAAAAACAATGAAGTTTATATGTCTAAAGGCAAAATCAATCAATGCAATTAATGAGCAACTTAGATGATTAAGCCAAAAAGATATAACATTTATAAAAATTCATCATACATCACAGAATTATAACAGGTCAGAGCAAAACAGTATGAAACCTAAGGGTCCTAAACACCTAGTGTGGGCTGGTCCTCACTATCATCTAAGGGAGAGGTTGAGACCGCTGTATTAACCTCAGCAGGTGTCTCCTCACCGTGAGTCTCAGGGTTAACTAGGGGGTTTGGGTTAGGTTCATCCGTAGCTTGTCGACCAATCTCTGCGACGTCTTCAAATGACAGTTTGATGCCGAGGTGTGTCTGAATCTCATCCACATTTTGAACAACTGAGTTCAAGGAGGCTTGCATGGTCCTTAGACTTGCTTCTACTCTGGACTGAAATTCCAACACTTTGGCATTGTGTGCCATCTGAGCTTCAATGAATTCCAATATTCTGTTCACAAAATCAGGAGTAGCAGATTCAGTAACTGGTGGAGGCTGAGACTGAGGTTGAGGGTGGGGCTGGGCAGGGTTAGCAGCTGCTTGAGGTCTTATCCATTTACCATGTAATCGCTTCAGTTGCATCTGATTCACTATCGATTCACCAAACACCAATGTCGTTTTAGCAGATTCCTCATTTCCAAATGAGACCTTGAAGTGTTTGAGAATTTTAGTTATCAACTGTGGATAAGGCAGCATCAGCTTGCTTTGAGATGCTTCCAACATGTGCCTTAGCACAATCCAACACCAGCTCATCCTTAACTCTTTGGATAAGCCCCACAACAGTATGATGTCCAACTTCTGGACTACTGCGTGATTTCCCGATCGTGGAACCAGCATACGCGTCAAAGCATACATCAACATCCTCTGTTGAACCTTCATCTGACCAATGGGCAGTGAAATCGATTCAACAAACCCATCGACCATCAGGTCTTTAACTGCGGTATGCCTATCAAGTGTTTCTTCCCAACCTTCATCGGCAGTGTCGGCTTCTGTGCTGCCATCAATAGATTTGCCATAGAAAGGCAATCCGGATCAAGTTGAGAACTCCTCAAAAGTCATTGTAATTCTTTTTCCCTTAACTGAAGCAGTAAAACCTTCTTCAGTCATCTTGAATGTAGAATAAAACTCCCTGATCAGCCTTGGATAGCTGTCGAGTGTAGAAGACAGAAAACTTTCCAATCCATGAAACCTGAGGTGGTTCTGAAAAGTAAATTCCACAACATCAAAATATTCAAAATCCATGGTTCTAGCTTCATGAATTTTCCTTTTTGCGAAGTCTGTAGACAAAGATGGTTGTACCTCCTTTTCCTTAGGTGCAGAGACCTTCTTAGGAGGTGGAGAAGAAGTAGGCTTCTTCTTCCTTTTCTGAGTAATTACTTTCATGGCATCAGCCATGAGCTTTTCAGTAGGGGGCTCTTTGCGTTTCTTCGGCTTTTCCTGGATTGGGGCAGGAGCTTTTCCTTTATCTTTTGCAAGTATTTTGTGAGTTGGGATGGGTACTCTTTTTGTTAAAGTTGGAGGTGGTGATGGTGTTTCACTGGTGGAAGAGGATGATGGAGATGGAGTGCGTGCTTGAGTCTGTTTTACTCGGGCCATATCAACAATTTTGTGTAGATTCGAAGTAGGTAGAGTGTAGAAAGCAGATTCAAACAAATGCAGAGACAGAAGAATGAAGAACACAAGAGAAAAGCTGAGAAAATCTGGAAAACAAAGTGCAGAAATCGATTTAGAACTGTTCCTTTTATACTCTTGACCTAGTAAATCGATTTCCCAATCGATTAGGTTACCGTTGCTGGGAATCCTCAATCGATTCAGTAATGATGAAGTGCCAACGGCTAGGTACTTTGAGTAACGGTCATATTTCAAATCGATGTTCAAATCGAATTCCTGTTTTACTTAATCGATTCCCAAATCGATTGTCTTAAGGTTGAACACTTAGCTAATCGATTTCCAAATCGATGCTCGTGAAGGTTAAAAAAAATTTTCTGAAATTTTGAATCCTGGGCTAACGTAATCGATTCTCAAATCGATTTTATAAACCTTTTACCATGCTGGTAATCGATTTCCAAATCGATGTAACTGGAAAACATTACTGAAAAGTACCAGAATCATCAAAAACTTACACTTCACTAGGATCAATGATCCCTAGTTTCATCCTTATGTTCAAAAAACTTTCTTTTGGCAATGCTTTTGTGAAGATATCAGCTAATTGTTCTGTAGTGTTCACATACTCAAGTTTGATAACTCCATTCTGAAAGTGGTCTCTTATGAAGTGATGCCTTACCTCAATGTGTTTTGTCCTTGAATGCATTACTGGGTTCTTGGTTATGCTGATAGCACTTGTGTTATCACACATGATCGGCACTGTTCCCAAATCGACACCGAAGTCCATTAAATGCTGTTTCATCCACAAGATTTGAGCACAACAGCTCCCAGCTGCTATGTATTCAGCTTCTGCAGTAGACAATGCAATACTTGTTTGCTTCTTACTGAACCAAGACACTAGAGAATTACCAAGCAAATGACATGTTCCTGAAGTACTCTTTCTGTCAAGTTTACAACCAGCAAAGTCTGAGTCTGAATAACCAACCAAAGTACATGTTGAACCTTTTGGATACCACAAACCAAGACTTTTAGTACCTACCAAGTATCTGAAAATTCTCTTTACTGCACTGAGGTGAGATTCCTTCGGATTCGATTGATACCTTGCACACATACAAACACTGAACATAATATCTGGTCGGCTTGCTGTAAGGTAGAGCAGAGATCCAATCATACCACGAAATCTAGTGACATCTACAGGCTTACCCTTCTCATCTCGGTCTAAGAAATTTCCTTGACTCATGGGTGTATCAATGGACTTAAGTTTATCAAAGTTAAATTTCTTTATCAAATCAGAACAATATTTGGATTGACTAATGAAAATGCCTTGCTTGCTTTGGTTAATTTGAAATCCCAAGAAATATGACAGTTCACCCATCATTGACATTTCAAATTTACCTTTCATTAAATTTTCAAATTCTTTGCAAAGTTTATCATTTGTTGATCCAAATATTATGTCATCAACATAAATTTGGACCAGCAAGATGTCATTTTCAGTAGTTTTTGTAAAGAGTGTCTTATCAACATTTCCTCTAGAAAAATTTTGTTGAATGAGGAAAGTGCTGAGTTTCTCATACCAAGCTCTTGGAGCTTGTTTCAACCCATAGAGGGCCTTTGAGAGTTTATACACATGGTTAGGAAAATCTGGATTTTCAAAACCTGGTGTTTGACTCACAAAAACTTCCTCTTGGAGGTCTCCATTGAGAAAGGCACTCTTCACATCCATTTGATATAGATTGAAGTCCATGATACATGCATAAGCCAATAAAATTCTTATGGCTTCTAGTCTAGCTACTGGGGCATAGGTCTCATCAAAGTCTATTCCCTCCTCTTGACTATAACCCTTTGCAACTAATCTGGCTTTATTCCTAGTTATCACACCATTCTCATCTAACTTATTTCTGAACACCCACCTAGTTCCTATAACATGCTTACCCTCTGGCCTAGGTACCAAGTTCCACACCTTGTTTCTCTCAAACTGGTTTAACTCCTCTTGCATAGCAAGTATCCACTCACTATCTAAAAGGGCTTCCTTAATGTTCTTAGGTTCAATCTGAGATACAAAGGCTGTAAAGTTACAAAACTGACTAAGGCTTCTCCTAGTTGCAACACCTTTAGAGATATCGCCTATAATGTTGTCTAAAGGGTGGTTTCGGTTGAACTTCCATTCCTTAGGCAACTCACAGGTTTCTATAGGTTCTACAGGGTCTGCACTAGTTGGAGGGTCAGCTATAGGTTGTTCTAGTGGTTCAGATTCTACAACATCGTCCAAAATTTCAATAACCTTAGAAGGAGTTTTGTTCAAGTTTTCTGTAAAAGATTCATCAAACTTTACATGAACTGACTCTTCTATGGTTTTTGTTCTTTTGTTGTAGATTCTATAGGCCTTACTAGTTTGGGAATATCCTAGAAAGATACCTTCATCTGCCTTAGGGTCAAACTTTCCTAGGTGTTCTTTGCCATTGTTTAAAACAAAGCATTTACAACCAAAGATTCTAAAGTAGGACAGGTTTGGTTTTCTACCCTTGTAAAGCTCATAGGGTGTTTTCCTAAGCAGGGGCCTAATGAGAACTCTATTCACAACATGGGTGGCTGTACTAATTGCATCTGCCCAAAAGTACTTAGGTAGGTTGGAGTCCTTAAGCATGGTCCTAGCTAACTCTTCTAGGGATCTATTTTTCCTCTCCACTACCCCATTCTGCTGTGGTGTCCTAGGGGCTGAATAGATGTGGTTGATTCCATTTGATTCACAATAATTTTGAAAAAGATCATTTTGGAATTCACCTCCATGATCACTTTTTATTGAAACAATTTTCAAATCATTCTCATTTTGTACTAAAGCAGCAAACTTTTTGAAAACAGAGAATGTATCACTTTTATGAGCTAAAAAGTAAGTCCATGTGAATCTAGAATAATCATCAACCAGCACATATCCATACAGGTTTCCACCTAAACTCTTAACTTGGGCAGGTCCGAAAAGGTCCATGTGAACTAGTTGTAAAACTCTATTTGTTCTAACCAAGTCTATAGAGGGAAATGGAGTCTTAACCAGTTTACTTTTCTCACATGCATCACACAGTCTATCTTTAGAGAACTTCCTATTTGGTAGACCTAAGACTAACTGTTTGCTGACAAGTTTATTCAAATGATTTATGTGTATATGAGCAATTCTTTTATGCCAAAGCCATGTTTCATCTGAGTTGGATAACAAGCAGCATACAGCACTAGGTACAGAATTGAAATCCAACATGTAAATGTTGTTGATTCTGTCCCCAATTAGCTTTATGTGTTTGTCATCTTTATGCTCAATAATGCAAGATTGTGATGAAAAACTTACTTGAAAACCTTTGTCACATAGCTGGCTTATACTCAGTAAGTTGTGCTTTAATCCTTCAACATATAGCACATTTTTGATTACTGCAGTTGATTCATCGCCTACATCACCAATTCCAATGATTTTTCCTCTGTTGTTATCACCATATTTGACAAAGCCTCCTTCCTTTAATGTCAGGTTCAGGAATTTGGATTTGTCACCAGTCATGTGCTTTGAGCATCCGCTATCTAGATACCATGAGTGTTTCGTGGATGTCAAGCACACCTGCAATACAAAATCAGAATTTTGTTTTAGGTCCCCAATTTAAATTGGGTCCTGGTTGGTTAGTGTCAAACACAGATTTCTTTTCTATCCAAACTAGCTTCCATCCTTGATTGGCTAATTTTTTAAATTTGCAATTAGACACAAAATGTCCCTTTCTGCAACAGAAATGACATCTGCCATCAAAGGATGAATGTTTATTTGGTTTAGTAAAGATGTCATACATACTCTTAGCAATAGAAGATTTTTGACCATGTTTGACATTTCTGGTTTGCATATAACCAATACCAGATCTGTTTTTATTTTTTCT
Source organism: Cicer arietinum (assembly GCF_000331145.2). Taxonomy (NCBI): domain Eukaryota; kingdom Viridiplantae; phylum Streptophyta; class Magnoliopsida; order Fabales; family Fabaceae; genus Cicer; species Cicer arietinum. Next base: position 45,567,602 of record NC_021162.2, on the reverse strand, counting down.
TTTGACATGCATATTTGGTGTATATCCTAAACCAGATTTTTCATGAACATGTCTTTGATTGCTAAGTATGACATTTAGCTTATCTTTACTATTTGCAAAATTTAATAAATCAGATTTTAATGATGCAACAGTATTTTCAAGTTCAATGCACTTTGCAGATTTTTCTTGTGAATCCTTTTTCAGTTGTTCACATAAATTTTCAATTTCTTTATGCTCAACATTCATTTGTTCAAGCATTTTCTTTGTGCTTAACAACTGTTTTATGGATTTCACATAGTCATCATGCAGTTCATTGAAAGCTTCTTGTAGCTCATCATATGTTGGATTAGATTGTGAACTAACCTCATTTTCTGATTCTGAATTTGTATCTGCCATGAGACACAAGTTGACTTCTTCTTCATCAGAAGATGCAGAGGATTCATCGTTATCATTCCATGCAATATAAGCTTTTCTGGTTTTGGTGACTGGTTCCTTGCCTTTTGATTTTGTAGCTCTATTCTTGTTTTGCAATTTGTAGCATTCTGACTTTATGTGACCAGTTTTACCACATTCATAGCATGTAATGGTCTTGTTGTCAGTAGTCTTGGAGCTAGATGGTTTTCTGAATTTGTTGTCTTTCTTCTTCAGAAACTTCTTGAATTTCTTGACAAGCAACCCGATTTCCGGCTCTTCAGATTCACTACTGGATTGATCTGAGCAGCTATCTGATTCAGTTTTCGATTGCTGGGCTTGAACCTTCAGGGATAGTCCTTTCTTTTTGCGGCTTTCCATCTCTGATTCGTCCAGTCGATGTAATTCCATTTCGTGTTCTCTTAGTTTACCAAACAAAGTTGCAGTCGTCATCTTTGCTAGATCTTTAGATTCTGCTATGGCTGTTATCTTTGGCTGCCATTCTCTGGTTAGACATCTCATTATTTTTCCAATCTGTTGTTCGTTATCCACTTGCTTTCCCAATGCATGAAGATTATTCACAATGTGTGTGAATCTGGTTTGCAGATCACTGATGGATTCGTCCCTTTTCATGCTGAATAATTCATATTCGTGCATCAGTGTGTTTACGCGAGCTCTCTTCACGTCTGTGGTTCCTTCATGTGTTTCTTGAAGAATGTCCCACATTTCTTTTGCTGACTTGCAGTTTGACACTCTAAAAAATTCTTCTGCACAAAGAGCAGATGTTATAATGTTCTTAGCCTTTGCATTATAACCTACCTTTTTCTTGTCATCATCTGACCAGTCGGCTCTAGGCTTGAGAATCATTGAGTCATTCGTTCCTGCAATCTTGGGAATATATGGACCGTTTTCAACAGCGTCAAGGATGTCTATGCCACTGGCTTCCAAGAAGATTAGCATCCTGTGCTTCCAGTACATATAAGCTGTTCCGTTGAAAGCTGGAGGTCTTGCTAACGATGCGCCTTCTCCCAGAAAATCGTTTGAGGCCATAGTGCTTTTATGAGTATTACCTCTCGAAAAGTTAGGCTCTGAGGCCAATTGTTGGTATATATGACCTCGTAATAAGCGGAATATATCAGAATGTATCAGTTCTTTATGAAATTAAATCAATTTCATACACACAGCGGAAATTAAATTGTGGCATACAAGATTAGCAAGTTTTATTAGATTGATATGAGATTAATCAAGATGCATACAAGTCAAATTATCAGATTAAACAATATTACTTATTACAGAATATGTTTAACATGCATCTAATTTTAATCACATATACAGATATATCAAGATAGTAAATCAAAGGAGATAAGGGTTAGAGAAGATTGCACCAAGGATTTATACTGGTTCAGTTGTCCACTTGACAACCTACATCCAGTCCTGCAAATCCAAACGGATTTCAGATTTTCTTCTCCAATAGAAAGAATCAATTACAGATTGTCCAGTTTCCTCCCCGAAACCTATCTATCTTAATGATCTCTTTCCTATTGATCACCCTCTGATCCTTGTAGATACTCAGCAACCTATCACAGAATCAAAGTACAACTCTTTCTTGTTGAGCACTCTCACCCAAGAAAGTAGTCACCAGTTTCTAGCTGGATTTTCTCGCTTTGTTTTTGTTTCAAAGAATTATTACAAACAGAATACAGAAAGAACAAAAAGTAGTCTTCAATCTTGGTCAAAATGGCTTCTCATAATTCTGGATATCAAAGATTTGTTTTTGAGAATCCTTGTCTTTCAAGATTGTTTAGCAGCTATCTTTTTGATTGTTGATAATCCTCTTTTTCAATTTGATCTGAAAAAGTAATCTCATAACCAAGTGTTATTGTGTATCAAGAATATTCAATGTATATTTCAGATTGATATCATTGTTATTATCATTCATGTTATTGAAAGACAGATTGAAGACAGTTTATATAGTTTCTGAAAAACACATTAATCAATCGATTTACCAATCGATTTCGTAAAGTGATAAACCAGTCTAATCGATTTGCCAATCGATTATCGTGTGTCTTGTTTTTCTTGAATCTTGAAACTATATAACCCAATCGATTTACCAATCGATTCTTTAAACAACATTTCTCAGTGATTATGTTAAGACTGATATGAATCGATTTCGTAATCGATTGCAGATGTTATGTTCAAACTGAAACACATATCAATCGATTCCATAATCGATTTATCAAATCTTCATAATCGATTAACAAATACTTAAAATCGATTTGGTCACACGCTCAGAGTTCACTGGGTTTTCAAAAGGTTTTGTCAATCGATTTGCCAATCGATTGAGTTTAAGTCAGTGACTCAGCTATTTTGATACTAATCGACGTGCCAATCGATTTGTATGTATTTGTCTGAAAACGTTCTTACCTGGGATTTGGTTCAATCGATTTCCCAATCGATTTCGACCAAATTTAACTTGATTGAAATATTACAACATAGATTGTCCAATCGATTTGTATGTCACAGGAAAAGTTATTTTGCAAGTGATTTTTAAGTAATCGATTTGCCAATCGATTACCCTTAAAACTGGGTTTCCACTGTGACTTATCCAATCGATTTCCCAATCGATTTATTTCAATCAGGTTTACTTTGTGAATTGTATAATCGATTTGTCAATCGATTACCCTCAAAACTGGGGTGCCACTGACTTGTGCATTTTCAATTTCTAATTCAGTCAGTCGATTGCCCAATCGATTATACCAACACAAACAGTTGTGTTTCCTTACACCTTTGTTATGAAATCGATTTCCCAATCGATTTGCTTTAGTCAAAAGTCAACTTTTGTTGATTTCTTGTGTTTCAAGCAACCTGTTCCAAGTGTGTAGGATTTGATTGTTGTTCCTGAAATCTTGCTCAATTCAAATATTAGATTTATCATGTATTGTATGAACATTGTTGAATTATTAATTATGTCAAAATTAGGAATCAAAGGATCAAAATCCAACAATCTCCCCCTTTTTGGCATAATTGACAATTCATACAATTGTAACTTGAGCATTTCAAAACAACAAGCATAAGTGTATTATAAACAACATTATTACTTGTTATTAAGTAACAGAGCAAACTATATCATAAGTATCAAAGTAATAACAACATGCAGACAAACATCAACAATGCAACTGTCAAGTTATAATATTTCTCCCCCTTTGTCATTTAAGTCAAAAAGGTAGAAACAATTTCTCCCCCTATGTTAAAGAACATATGCATTGGGTTTGAAACATATAACACAGTGCATCAAAAACAATGAAGTTTATATGTCTAAAGGCAAAATCAATCAATGCAATTAATGAGCAACTTAGATGATTAAGCCAAAAAGATATAACATTTATAAAAATTCATCATACATCACAGAATTATAACAGGTCAGAGCAAAACAGTATGAAACCTAAGGGTCCTAAACACCTAGTGTGGGCTGGTCCTCACTATCATCTAAGGGAGAGGTTGAGACCGCTGTATTAACCTCAGCAGGTGTCTCCTCACCGTGAGTCTCAGGGTTAACTAGGGGGTTTGGGTTAGGTTCATCCGTAGCTTGTCGACCAATCTCTGCGACGTCTTCAAATGACAGTTTGATGCCGAGGTGTGTCTGAATCTCATCCACATTTTGAACAACTGAGTTCAAGGAGGCTTGCATGGTCCTTAGACTTGCTTCTACTCTGGACTGAAATTCCAACACTTTGGCATTGTGTGCCATCTGAGCTTCAATGAATTCCAATATTCTGTTCACAAAATCAGGAGTAGCAGATTCAGTAACTGGTGGAGGCTGAGACTGAGGTTGAGGGTGGGGCTGGGCAGGGTTAGCAGCTGCTTGAGGTCTTATCCATTTACCATGTAATCGCTTCAGTTGCATCTGATTCACTATCGATTCACCAAACACCAATGTCGTTTTAGCAGATTCCTCATTTCCAAATGAGACCTTGAAGTGTTTGAGAATTTTAGTTATCAACTGTGGATAAGGCAGCATCAGCTTGCTTTGAGATGCTTCCAACATGTGCCTTAGCACAATCCAACACCAGCTCATCCTTAACTCTTTGGATAAGCCCCACAACAGTATGATGTCCAACTTCTGGACTACTGCGTGATTTCCCGATCGTGGAACCAGCATACGCGTCAAAGCATACATCAACATCCTCTGTTGAACCTTCATCTGACCAATGGGCAGTGAAATCGATTCAACAAACCCATCGACCATCAGGTCTTTAACTGCGGTATGCCTATCAAGTGTTTCTTCCCAACCTTCATCGGCAGTGTCGGCTTCTGTGCTGCCATCAATGGATTTGCCGTAGAAAGGCAATCCAGATAAAGTTGAGAAATCCTCAAAAGTCATTGTAATTCTTTTTCCCTTAACTGAAGCAGTAAAACCTTCTTCAGTCATCTTGAATGTAGAATAAAACTCCCTGATCAGCCTTGGATAGCTGTCGAGTGTAGAAGACAGAAAACTTTCCAATCCATGAAACCTGAGGTGGTTCTGAAAAGTAAATTCCACAACATCAAAATATTCAAAATCCATGGTTCTAGCTTCATGAATTTTCCTTTTTGCGAAGTCTGTAGACAAAGATGGTTGTACCTCCTTTTCCTTAGGTGCAGAGACCTTCTTAGGAGGTGGAGAAGAAGTAGGCTTCTTCATCCTTTTCTGAGTAATTACTTTCATGGCATCAGCTATGAGCTTTTCAGTAGGAGGCTCTTTGCGTTTCTTCGACTTTTCCTGGATTGGGGCAGGAGCT
>NC_021162.2:45535783-45561934 GCF_000331145.2 Cicer arietinum | reverse complement strand
TAATCATTAAAATGCATGTTGAGCTTTTTTAAGATATACTTATACATGTTGAGGTTGTTTATACTAATCCATGATCCATGTTGAGCTTGTTGATGTTATACTAAAATGCATGTTGAACTTGTAGTTAAATGGATACAAACAAAGATATAGAAGTTCAAAATGAAGAAGTTGGCACCTCAAAGACTTATGAAAAAGAAGTCAAACGTGGTGCAACTATAATGCAAAAGGTGATTAAAGCAAGGAGTAGTGGGATTAAATTTGAGGTATACTATACTTTGTTTGCTGTGTGATTTTTATCTTTTTTTAGGGTTTAGGGCATGTACTTACTATATGAGTTTATTAGGTTGGCTGGAACGAGAGTGGTCAGCCAGTTGACCCCAACAGCTCCATGTTTGTAAGCTATATTGGGGCTGTTGTTCGTCAAAATGTCCCAATCACAATAGACAACTGGAGAGATAAGGCGTTAAAGGATGCCAAAGATATCATATCGAATGACATTCAAGTAAATTTTTTGATCTACTCTTTTGTCATTTATAATTTTTTTCTGTAAAATACATTACTTATAATTGTTTTCATTGCAGACAACTTTTGTTCTTGATGAGGAACGAAAGTCGTATGTTTTGAGAGTTGCTGGGAAAATCCATCGTGGATTTAGATCCCATCTCTCAAATTTCTATCTAAAAGATAGAGAAGGAAACACAAATGATGAACCTCCAAAAATATATCAACATTATATATCAAAGGATGAATGGAGAGCATTTGTTTCCAAACGTTCTGACCCGACGTTTGTCGTAAGTGATTAATTTATTAGCATTTGTGTTTTATTATTCATATTCGTAGCGTATTTTAACTTTTTACACAATTTCTATTTATTTTTTTATATAGAATATTAGTAAGGCAAATTGCGAACGGGCAAGCAACCCAAAACACCCATACAAGAAATAACGTATGGGATATGCACGCCTTGAACAACAAATTGTAAGTAATTAAACATCACTTTTATATAATGAAGTAATTTGTATTATAAACTATAGTGTGTAACTAATTTGTATTATTTTGTTTATGATTTTAACGAATAGAGAAAAGACACCCAAGCCGATCAACCCTTGGGTCGTCATATATTGTGGAAGGAAGCGCGTGTTAATAAAGAAGGAGTGGTTGATAATGAAAATGTCAAAAAAGTTGTAGAACTTTGTGTAAGTATATTATCACTTTAATATTTTTTAATATTGTATTTTAAAAATGCTATTGAACTTATCTTTTTAATGTTACATGTATTTTAGGAAATTATTGAACAAAGTTCTGAAACTCAAGAGGGCAACAAGGATACTTGCAGGGACATTCTTGGGAAAGTGTTTAATGTCCCTGAGTATTCCGGTCGAGTTAGGGGGAAAAGATTTGGCGTAACTCCCAAAAGCTTTTTTCCTCAAGAGAAGCGCCAAAAACCTTCCAACGAGGAAGTATTAGAGAAGCTCAGAATCCTATCAGAGCAAGTGGCACTCTTGGTGAATACGAATAAAGACAAGCAACTTCCGGTTCAGCTCCAACCTGAAATACAAATGGAGAGTGAAACCGGGAGTTGCAACGTCGGTTTGAAGAGTATTCCCGAGGTAATTAATTATTTACTACTTACTTGCTTATGTAATTACTTATGTATTAAACAAACTTATATATTAACTGTACTTATGTTTTAACTATTGATGTAGGGTGTCACTACATGTGTCCTATACTTGTCCTCGCCGACTCAACGGAAGGTGGGAAAAGGAATATTGTACAATACTTCGGGAGAAGTATTGCACAATATTCCGATCCCCGCGGGCCATGTCAAAGTATCGCCTACGGTTGCTTTCGAACCAACTGCACCGTTGCCCATACCGGACAACGATGGAGATATGAAGTTCTTAAGCGACGCTATTGGCAGTTACGTGGCATGGCCCACAAACCTTGTTGCCCTCCAAAAAAAGATTCCCAAGGACAAATCAGTTACATCTCCCGAAAAGGTTTGTCACATTTATTGCCTAAGGTTTTTCATTTTTTCAGATTCAATAAACTAACATTTTACCTCATTTTTGTAGGTCCAAATAAATAAACCACCCCTACAGCCAAAAAAAGGCAGCAAACCTCAAAAATTGGAGGTTAATAGGGCTGCCAAACTACAAAGGCTGGAGGGTAATAAAGCTGCCAAACTTGCAGCAACAAAAAATCTGGATCGGGGAAAATCGGTCGCTGCTGCTGCTGCTCCTAATAAAAGTCAGCCACGCCTTGGTAAATACGGGGCGTGTCTTGACATCCAAATAAAAAGGAACATGGGCAGCAGCAACGATTCGCCCATCGTACAAATGAATAAAGACATCTTTGGAGATGAGTATATTGAATACCTCGAAAAGGAGCAAATGTACGATCTTCTCGAACATAAGGAGCTGAGTGCTACTGTAATCAGCTTGTACATAAGGTAAAAAATACTTTTAATTGCATTTATTTGTAATTAATTAAATGTATTGGTAATTAATCTAGTTTAAAATTTTCATTGAAGGTTTTTGTACGAGAAGGTCGTGTGCACGAGGAAACTGTCAAATAAATACTCATTCTTGTCTCCGCATAAGATGTCGATGTTCAAACTCGATCCAGACAATGTAAAACACTACATTGTAGATATGTTTTTAAGAAATAAAGAAAGTGATAAATTGTTCTTGGCACCATATAATTCAGGGTACGTAATTTTATCTTTTTTAATTGATGAGAATTTAATTTATTAGTTGTCTATAAACAAAATTGCTTAACCAATTTTTTGTTGTTGTAGGGCACATTGGGTGCTATTTGCAATCAATGCGGTCTCTGAAGTGATATACTATTTGGATCCCGTGCACGGCGATTACACCAATCACCCCAGAATAAAGAATATGCTCGACACGTAAGTAATATTCATTTATTTCTTATATATATATATATATATATATAAATATATATATGTAAGAAATAAATGAATATTACTTACGTGTCGAGCATATTCTTTATTCCGGGGTGATTGGTGTAATCGCCGTGCACGGGATCCAAATAGTATATCACTTCAGAGACCGCATTGATTGCAAATAGCACCCAATGTGCCCTACAACAACAAAAAATTGGTTAAGCAATTTTGTTTATAGACAACTAATAAATTAAATTCTCATCAATTAAAAAAGATAAAATTACGTACCCTGAATTATATGGTGCCAAGAACAATTTATCACTTTCTTTATTTCTTAAAAACATATCTACAATGTAGTGTTTTACATTGTCTGGATCGAGTTTGAACATCGACATCTTATGCGGAGACAAGAATGAGTATTTATTTGACAGTTTCCTCGTGCACACGACCTTCTCGTACAAAAACCTTCAATGAAAATTTTAAACTAGATTAATTACCAATACATTTAATTAATTACAAATAAATGCAATTAAAAGTATTTTTTACCTTATGTACAAGCTGATTACAGTAACACTCAGCTCCTTATGTTCGAGAAGATCGTACATTTGCTCCTTTTCGAGGTACTCAATATACTCATCTCCAAAGATGTCTTGATTCATTTGTACAATGGGCGAATCGTTGCTGCTGCCCATGTTCCTTTTTATTTGGATGTCAAGACACGCCCCGTATTTACCAAGGCGTGGCTGACTTTTATTAGGAGCAGCAGCAGCAGCGACCGATTTTCCCCGATCCAGATTTTTTGTTGCTGCAAGTTTTGCAGCTTTATTACCCTCCAGCCTTTGTAGTTTGGCAGCCCTATTAACCTCCAATTTTTGAGGTCTGCTGCCTTTTTTTGGCTGTAGGGGTGGTTTATTTATTTGGACCTACAAAAATGAGGTAAAATGTTAGTTTATTGAATCTGAAAAAATAAAAAACCTTAGGCAATAAATGTGACAAACCTTTTCGGGAGATGTAACTGATTTGTCCTTGGGAATCTTTTTTTCGAGGGCAACAAGGTGTGTGGGCCATGCCACGTAACTGCCAATAGCGTCGCTTAAGAACTTCATATCTCCATCGTTGTCCGGTATGGGCAACGGTGCAGTTGGTTCGAAAGCAACCGTAGGCGATACTTTGACATGGCCCGCGGGGATCGGAATATTGTGCAATACTTCTCCCGAAGTATTGTACAATATTCCTTTTCCCACCTTCCGTTGAGTCGGCGAGGACAAGTATAGGACACATGTAGTGACACCCTACATCAATAGTTAAAACATAAGTACAGTTAATATATAAGTTTGTTTAATACATAAGTAATTACATAAGCAAGTAAGTAGTAAGTAATTAATTACCTCGGGAATACTCTTCAAACCGACGTTGCAACTCCCGGTTTCACTCTCCATTTGTATTTCAGGTTGGAGCTGAACCGGAAGTTGCTTGTCTTTATTCGTATTCACCAAGAGTGCCACTTGCTCCGATAAGATTCTGAGCTTCTCTAATACTTCCTCGTTGGAAGGTTTTTGGCGCTTCTCTTGAGGAAAAAAGCTTTTGGGAGTTACGCCAAATCCTTTCCCCCTCACTCGACCGGAATACTCAGGGACATTAAACACTTTCCCAAGAATGTCCCTGCACGTATCCTTGTTGCCCTCTTGAGTTTCAGAACTTTGTTCAATAGTTTCCTAAAATACATGTAACATTAAAAAGATAAGTTCAATAGCATTTTTAAAATACAATATTAAAAAATATTAAAGTGATAATATACTTACACAAAGTTCTACAACTTTCTTGACATTTTCATTATCAACCACTCCTTCTTTGTTAACACGCGCTTCCTTCCATAAGATATGACGACCCAAGGGTTGATCGGCTTGGGTGTCTTTTCTCTATTCGTTAAAATCATAAACAAAATAATACAAATTAGTTACACACTATAGTTTATAATACAAATTACTTCATTATATAAAAGTGATGTTTAATTACTTACAATTTGTTGTTCAAGGCGTGCATATCCCATACGTGATTTCTTGTATGGGTGTTTTGGGTTGCTTGCCCGTTCGCGATTTGCCTTACTAATATTCTATATAAAAAAAAAATAGCAATTGTGTAAAAATTTAAAATACGCTACGAATATGAATAATAAAACACAAATGCTAATAAATTAATAACTTACGACAAACGCCGGGTCAGAACGTTTGGAAACAAATGCACTCCATTCATCCTTTGATATATAATGTTGATATATCTTTGGAGGTTCAGCATTTGTGTTTCCTTCTCTATCTTTTAGATAGAAATTTGAGAGATGGGATCTAAATCCACGATGGATTTTCCCAGCAACTCTCAAAACATATGACTTTCGTTCCTCATCAAGAACAAAAGTGGTCTGCAATGAAAACAATTATAAGTAATGTATTTTACAGAAAAAAAATTATAAATGACAAAAGAGTAGATCAAAATATTTACTTGAATGTCATTCCAGATGATATCTTTGGCATCCTTCAACGCCTTATCTCTCCAGTTGTCTATTGTTATTGGGACATTTTGACGAACAACAGCCCCAATGTAGCTTACAAACATGGAGCTGTTGGGGTCAACTGGCTGACCACTCTCGTTCCAGCCAACCTAATAAACTCATATAGTAAGTACATGCCCTAAACCCTAAAAAAAGATAAAAAAACACACAGCAAACAGAGTATATATAGTATACCTCAAATTTAATGCCATTACTCCTTGCTTTAATGACTTTCTGCATGATAGTTGCACCACGTTTGACTTCTTTTTCGTAAGTCTTAGAGGTGCCAACTTCTTCATTTTGAACTTCTAAATCTTTGTTTGTATCCATTTAACTACAACAAGTTCAACATGCACTTTAGTATAACATCAACAAGCTCAACATGGATCATGCATTATTATAAACAAACTCAACATGTATCAGTATATCTTAAAAAAGCTCAACATGCATTCTAATGATTACAAAAATTTAATAACATCAATACCTGAATAATGATGGTTCGAAGAAAGACGAAATGCAAAGAAAAGAGGGTTTGCAGAAAGTTCACAGAAATATGGTTCACAGAAATACGGTTTGAAGAAATACGTAATGAGGGTTACGTATTTCAATGAAAATATATTGTGTGAAATGGGAGAGATGATCTTGGATGGAAATAAGGTTCGAAATGAAGGAGATGATCGTGGAAATAAGGTTCGTAAAGGACGGGATGATAGGGTTTGCAAAAGAAGAGAAGAAATGAAGGTTGAGATGAAGGTTACGTAATGAAGAGGAAACTGAAGAGGTAACTGTTATATATACGTAACACTTTTACAGCGCTTTTTATAAGCCTTTTTACAGCGCTTTTTTTGTAAAGCGCTCTAAAAGGCTTCTTTAGTTAAATTCTTAAAAGGCTCTTTTACAGCGCTTTTGACAAATAAGCGCTGTAAAAGACCTCCGTGTGTTATTATGTTATTTGAATGCCTTTTACGCCTTTTACAGCGCTTTTGTCAAATAAGCGCTGTAAAAGACCTCCGTGTGTTATTATGTTATTTGAATGTTTTTTAAAGCCTTTTACAGCGCTTTTTACACATAAGCGCTCTAAAATGTCTCTTTATGTTAATTTTAAGAGGCTCTTTTACAGCGCTTTTTCCAAATAAGCGCTGTAAAAGACCTCCGTGTGTTATTATGTTATATTAATGTTTTTTAAAGCCTTTTACAGCGCTTTTTACACATAAGCGCTCTAAAATGTCTCTTTATGTTAATTTTAAGAGGCTCTTTTACAGCGCTTTTTCCAAATAAGCGCTGTAAAAGACCTCCGTGTGTTATTATGTTATATTAATGTTTTTTAAAGCCTTTTACAGCGCTTTTCCACATAAGCGCTCTAAAATGTCTCTTTAGGTTAATTTTAGAAGGCTCTTTTACAGCGCTTTTTCCAAATAAGCGCTGTAAAAGACCTCCGTGTGTTATTATGTTATATTAATGTTTTTTAAAGCCTTTTACAGCGCTTTTCCACATAAGCGCTCTAAAATGTCTCTTTAGGTTAATTTTAGAAGGCTCAACATGCAAAACCCACATAGTAGTAACTGGTCACCACCAAAATCCCTTCATCTTCACCAAACTCTTCTCCTTTTATGCATCTTCTTCACAAACATCAAAGCTTACTCTTTCACAATTCAATCTCCACCTCAACACCCTTTTTATCTCTTTACATTCTCTTTCCTTCTTAAATCGAAACTTGGTATTCAGGATCATTGCCATGTTGCGAAAAATGGGTTTGTGTCTGATGTTTTTGTTAACAATGTGTTTTTGGGTATTCCCATGATGCGTACAAGGTGTTTGATGAAATGGGTTAATGTCTGATGTTTTTTGGATTCCCATGATGCGTACAATGTGTTTGAAGAAATGGGTTTGTGTCTGATGTTTTTTGAATCCCATGATGCGTACAAGGTGTTTGAAGAAATTAGGTGTCTGATGAATATTATTTTTAAAGCCATTTGACAGCGCTTTGGCAAACAAGCGCTGTAAAATGTCTTTTTTACTCACTTTCAAAAGAGTCGTTTACAGCGCTTTGTGTGGAAAGCGCTGTAAAAGGTATAACACACTCATTATTTTATTTTTAAAATGATCGTTTACAGCGCTTTTTCCAAATAAGCGCTGTAAAAGACCTCCGTGTGTTATTATGTTATTATGTATCTTTTAGGTTAATTTTAGAAGGCTCTTTTACAGCGCTTTTTCCAAATAAGCGCTATTATTGTTTTTGTGTTTTGTTATGTTATTTTTTAAACAAGCTCAACATGCAAAACCCACATAGTAGTAACTGGTCACCACCAAAATCCCTTCCTCTTCACCAAACTCATGTGTTTTGTTTTATTGTTTTATTTTATTTTTGTGTTTGGTTTATTTGGGTTGGGATGACATTAAAAACCTTTTTATCAGTTCAGTTCAGAAAATAAATTAATCAGAACTTAGTATAAAACACTCAATTCAGATTACATGCATGAATTATTAGAAATGAGAATCTCTCTATTCAGTTCAGTTCAGTTCAGTTCAGAAAATAAATTAATCAGAACTTAGTATAAAACACTCAATTCAGATTACATGCATGAATTATTAGAAATGACAATGAGAATCTCTCTGTACAGTTCAGTTCAGTTCAGTTCAGAAAATAAATTAATCAGAACTTAGTATAAAACACTCAATTCAGATTACATGCATATTTACAATAACACAGTTCAGATTACATGCATAGCTTATATAAAACAATTAAACATATACATTAAGATGCCCTTCTTCTTTTCCTGGTGACATTCACATTTGTTTGTCCATTTACAATACGAAACGATGGATTAATCCAAATTCCCTCATCATGATCATCTCTAAGATATAAACCATCATCAGTTGAATCAATTTCATGTGGTTGTTGTGATGTTGCAAATAAAAGATCATTACCAACATCTTCATCATTATTGTTATCATCACTTATTTTATTGGTCGATAGGACAACAGACCATTTATCATTAGAAGGATCAGTGACATAAAACACTTGTTGAGCTTGCGACGCTAAAATAAAAGGCTCGTCTTTGTATCCCACCCTATTAAAATCGACAAGCAAGAATCCTGACTCATCAATCCGAACGCCATTATTATTATCGACCCACTTGCAACCAAATATAGGAACACGAAACATTGTGTAGTCTAACTCCCATATGCGCTCGATAACCCCAAAATATGATAGATTTGCATATATTGGGTTTTTGTCTTTTGCACTTGAGACATGCATCGCTTCAGCTACGAGAGTGACTCCACTATTTTGCATAGTGGTCTGATCATCTTGTTCTTTGGTATAAAATGTGTAGCCGTTAATAACATAACCAGTGTAAGAAAAGACATGTAAGCTCGGACCATTTGCTAGCCACCTCAATCTATTTGAAATTGATCCGGGGTCTATATCAAATTTTGACATTATGTGATTTTTTAACCATGTTACAAAACTTCGATTGTGCTCTCGAGTTATCCAATTTTGATTCCTATTCATGTTCAAACGAGATAACTGATCAATGTGTATTGTAACATACGGTTGAACCTCATCATCATTGTGCAGAACATACAATTGTGCCTGCTCCCATTCTGTCCTTGATATAGTCAGTAGTCTCCTTCCAGTTATCCCTTCTCCTGATAGTCTTCCCGAATGACGAGACATGGGAAGCCCTATGGATTCAACATTGGACAGATATTCAGTACAAAATTCAGCAGCCTCTTCAACAATGTATCGTTCAGCAATACAACCTTCTGGTCGACTTCTACTTTTTACGTACCCTTTTAATATTTTCATATATCGTTCTATCGGATACATCCATCTCATATAAGCTGGCCCACAAAGTTGTGTCTCCTTAACCAGATGAACAGTAAGGTGAACCATTATATCAAAAAACGATGGTGGGAAATACATTTCAAGCTCACACAAAGTAACAACAATTTCCCTCTGCAATGTCGGTAATTTCTGAGGGTCGATCACTTTACTACAAATTTCCCTGAAGAAGAAACATAATCTAGTTAAGGCTAGTCGAACTTTTTCAGGTAAAATGGAACGTATACCTATTGGTAGCAAATGCTCCATTATAATATGACAATCATGGGTCTTCAAACCTTTTAACTTGAGGTCTTTCATACAAACCAAATTTTTAATGTTCGAAGAGTATCCTTCTGGAACTTTAACTTCGTGTAGAAATTTACATAAAACAATTTTTTCCTTTCTAGATAGAGTATGAGCGGCTGGAGGTAGATATGTGCGATTTCCTTTCTTTACTGGAGCCAGTTCATTTCTTATTCCCATATCGACCAAGTCCAATCTTGCATTGACGCCATCTTTAGACTTTCCTGGAACATTGAGTAACGTACCAATAACACTTTCAAATACATTTTTTTCAATATGCATCACATCGAGGAAATGTCTTACATACAATGACTTCCAATATGGCAATTCAAAGAAAATTGACTTTTTCTTCCACCCAGTTTTCACCAGCTCTCCCGCAAAAGGTTTGCCAAATTTATTGGTCAAACCTTGTACTTTTTCAAGTATTTGATATCCAGTCGGTGCTAAAGGAGCTTTACCTTCCTCTGATTTTCCATTGAATGCATTTCTCCACCCACGATACTGATGACTATAAGGTAAAAATCTACGATGTCCAAGAAACACATTCTTCTTACAATGTTTCAACCGCATCCAATTTGTACTCTCTTCACATATAGGACATGCACACTGACCTTTAATGCTATATCCTGATAAATTACCATATGCTGGAAAATCATTAATTGTGCCGAACAACATAGCCCTCAAATTGAAACACTTTTTCCTATACCCATCATAAACTTCCACACCTGTCTCCCACAGAATTTTTAAATCTTCAATTAAAGGAGTCAAGTATACGTCGATATCATTCCCCGGTTGTTTGGGTCCAGAAATTAACAGAGACAACATCATAAACTTACGCTTCATACATAACCATGGAGGTAGGTTATATATTACCAAAATCACAGGCCACGTGCTATGTGAGATGCTTTGAAGACCATGTGGATTCATTCCATCAGTAGAAAGTGCAAGTCTTAGATTTCTTGACTCTATCCCGAATTCAGGATACTCGTGATCAATTTTTGCCCATTGTGGGGAATCTGCAGGGTGTCGAAACATTCCATCTCTAATTCTTTCATCTGCATGCCATGTCAAGTGTTTTGAATCTTCTTCACTGCGATACATGCGCCTAAATCTTGGTATTATAGGAAAATACCACACGACTTTTGCTGGAGTAGATTCTTTCTTCTTATATCGAGAGACATTGCATTTCGGACACGCCTTAAGTAGTTCATATTCGTTTCGAAATAAAATGCAATCGTTAGGACACGCATGAATCCTTTCGTAACTCATTCCAATAGAACACAAAATCCGTTTAGCCTCGTAGGTTCGACTGGGAAGTTCATTATCATCTGGCAACATATCTTTTATGAGTGTTAATAATTCCGTAAAGCTTTTATCAGACCATCCATTACTCGCTTTTAAGTTGTACAACTTTAATATCGCTGACAGTCTTGTGAATTTAGTACAACCATTATATAATTCTTTCTCTGCATCACTCAACAAACTTTCAAACATTTTAGGACAATCTCGAAGATCTTCTTCAACTGCTTTTGCAATCTCATCAACTCGGTCCGGCTCATATGTATCTGTATCGAAATCAGTTGAAGCATATGTAGAACTATTCTCAAAATTAATGTTTCCTTTTTTTTTCTCACCATGTCTTATCCAACATGTGTAGCTTTGATCAATTCCATTACATACTAGATGTCCTTCTAATTCATCTTCTCTAACACGTTTTCCAAAACAACATTTTAAACAAGGACAAACTACTCTATTTGGATCTTTTGCATTCTTCACTGCAAACTCAACAAACTCCTTCACTCCAATTTCATACTCTTTTGACAATCGATTGGCTGAAATCCATTTCCTATCCATATTATACCACCTATATAAATGCAGTAACAAAAATAATAAGCTTTCAAAACATATCAACAAGTTTCAAAAAGAAACCAATATCAACTAACAATTTCAAAACAGAACAGATCATGTGGTATGAGTTTTTGACAATTTTTGACAATTTCAAAACAGAACAGATCATGTGGTATGAGTTTTTGACAATTTTTGACAATTTCAAAACATAACAGATCATGTGTAAAAAATACCTTAGACAACGTAGATGGCCGCACAGTACGTAGAGGATATTAGGGTTCCCAACGTATATAATTATTTGAAAGATGTAGAGGATATGAGGGTTTCCAACGTATATAATTATTTGAAAGATGTATTTTACAGCGCTTGTGAAAAAAGCGCTATAATAGGTAGTTAAATTCAATGAAAGCGCATGTGTTTTACAGCGCTTGTGAAAAAAGCGCTGTAATAGGTAGTTAAATTCAATGAAAGCGCATGTGTTTTACAGCGCTTGTGAAAAAAGCGCTGTAATAGGTAGTTAAATTCAATGAAAGCGCATGTGTTTTACAGCGCTTGTGAAAAAAGCGCTGTAATAGGTAGTTAAATTCAATGAAAGCGCATGTGTTTTACAGCGCTTGTGAAAAAAGCGCTGTAATAGGTAGTTAAATTCAATGAAAGCGCATGTGTTTTACAGCGCTTGTGAAAAAAGCGCTGTAACTGATTCGCGAAAGCGCTTCCGTTTACAGCGCTTTTTTGACAAGCGCTGTAAAAGCCTTATAACGTGATGCGCAAACGTTATATGACCTACTACAGCGCTTGTTTTACAGCGCTTTACATAAAAAGCGCTGTAATAGGTTCCGTTATTTTTAAAATATAATTACAACAGCGCTTGTGTTTAGAAAGCGCTGTAAAATGGGCGCTGTTAAATGTCATTTCTGACGTAGTGCGTAAATTCGTTTTAAATTTGTTTTTATTTATTTAAAGTAAATGATTTTTATTTAAAGTGAATGATTTTACAACGCTTGTAAAAAACACGGTCTAATAGGTCATTTAATTATTTGAAAGCGCAAGTCTTGCAAGTCTTTTACAGCGCTTGTAAAAATAGCGCTCTAATAGGTCATTTAATTATTTGAAAGCGCAAGTCTTGCAAGTCTTTTACAGCGCTTGTAAAAATAGCGCTCTAATAGGTCATTTAATTATTTGAAAGCGCAAGTCTTGCAAGTCTTTTACAGCGCTTGTAAAAATAGCGCTCTAATAGGTCATTTAATTATTTGAAAGCGCAAGTCTTGCAAGTCTTTTACAGCGCTTGTAAAAATAGCGCTCTAATAGGTCATTTAATTATTTGAAAGCGCAAGTCTTGCAAGTCTTTTACAGCGCTTGTAAAAATAGCGCTCTAATAGGTCATTTAATTATTTGAAAGCGCAAGTCTTGCAAGTCTTTTACAGCGCTTGTAAAAATAGCGCTCTAATAGGTCATTTAATTATTTGAAAGCGCAAGTCTTGCAAGTCTTTTACAGCGCTTGTAAAAATAGCGCTCTAATAGGTCATTTAATTATTTGAAAGCGCAAGTCTTGCAAGTCTTTTACAGCGCTTGTAAAAATAGCGCTCTAATAGGTCATTTAATTATTTGAAAGCGCAAGTCTTGCAAGTCTTTTACAGCGCTTGTAAAAATAGCGCTCTAATAGGTCATTTAATTATTTGAAAGCGCAAGTCTTGCAAGTCTTTTACAGCGCTTGTAAAAATAGCGCTCTAATAGGTCATTTAATTATTTGAAAGCGCAAGTCTTGCAAGTCTTTTACAGCGCTTGTAAAAATAGCGCTCTAATAGGTCATTTAATTATTTGAAAGCGCAAGTCTTGCAAGTCTTTTACAGCGCTTGTAAAAATAGCGCTCTAATAGGTCATTTAATTATTTGAAAGCGCAAGTCTTGCAAGTCTTTTACAGCGCTTGTAAAAATAGCGCTCTAATAGGTCATTTAATTATTTGAAAGCGCAAGTCTTGCAAGTCTTTTACAGCGCTTGTAAAAATAGCGCTCTAATAGGTCATTTAATTATTTGAAAGCGCAAGTCTTGCAAGTCTTTTACAGCGCTTGTAAAAATAGCGCTCTAATAGGTCATTTAATTATTTGAAAGCGCAAGTCTTGCAAGTCTTTTACAGCGCTTGTAAAAATAGCGCTCTAATAGGTCATTTAATTATTTGAAAGCGCAAGTCTTGCAAGTCTTTTACAGCGCTTGTAAAAATAGCGCTCTAATAGGTCATTTAATTATTTGAAAGCGCAAGTCTTGCAAGTCTTTTACAGCGCTTGTAAAAATAGCGCTCTAATAGGTCATTTAATTATTTGAAAGCGCAAGTCTTGCAAGTCTTTTACAGCGCTTGTAAAAATAGCGCTCTAATAGGTCATTTAATTATTTGAAAGCGCAAGTCTTGCAAGTCTTTTACAGCGCTTGTAAAAATAGCGCTCTAATAGGTCATTTAATTATTTGAAAGCGCAAGTCTTGCAAGTCTTTTACAGCGCTTGTAAAAATAGCGCTCTAATAGGTCATTTAATTATTTGAAAGCGCAAGTCTTGCAAGTCTTTTACAGCGCTTGTAAAAATAGCGCTCTAATAGGTCATTTAATTATTTGAAAGCGCAAGTCTTGCAAGTCTTTTACAGCGCTTGTAAAAATAGCGCTCTAATAGGTCATTTAATTATTTGAAAGCGCAAGTCTTGCAAGTCTTTTACAGCGCTTGTAAAAATAGCGCTCTAATAGGTCATTTAATTATTTGAAAGCGCAAGTCTTGCAAGTCTTTTACAGCGCTTGTAAAAATAGCGCTCTAATAGGTCATTTAATTATTTGAAAGCGCAAGTCTTGCAAGTCTTTTACAGCGCTTGTAAAAATAGCGCTCTAATAGGTCATTTAATTATTTGAAAGCGCAAGTCTTGCAAGTCTTTTACAGCGCTTGTAAAAATAGCGCTCTAATAGGTCATTTAATTATTTGAAAGCGCAAGTCTTGCAAGTCTTTTACAGCGCTTGTAAAAATAGCGCTCTAATAGGTCATTTAATTATTTGAAAGCGCAAGTCTTGCAAGTCTTTTACAGCGCTTGTAAAAATAGCGCTCTAATAGGTCATTTAATTATTTGAAAGCGCAAGTCTTGCAAGTCTTTTACAGCGCTTGTAAAAATAGCGCTCTAATAGGTCATTTAATTATTTGAAAGCGCAAGTCTTGCAAGTCTTTTACAGCGCTTGTAAAAATAGCGCTCTAATAGGTCATTTAATTATTTGAAAGCGCAAGTCTTGCAAGTCTTTTACAGCGCTTGTAAAAATAGCGCTCTAATAGGTCATTTAATTATTTGAAAGCGCAAGTCTTGCAAGTCTTTTACAGCGCTTGTAAAAATAGCGCTCTAATAGGTCATTTAATTATTTGAAAGCGCAAGTCTTGCAAGTCTTTTACAGCGCTTGTAAAAATAGCGCTCTAATAGGTCATTTAATTATTTGAAAGCGCAAGTCTTGCAAGTCTTTTACAGCGCTTGTAAAAATAGCGCTCTAATAGGTCATTTAATTATTTGAAAGCGCAAGTCTTGCAAGTCTTTTACAGCGCTTGTAAAAATAGCGCTCTAATAGGTCATTTAATTATTTGAAAGCGCAAGTCTTGCAAGTCTTTTACAGCGCTTGTAAAAATAGCGCTCTAATAGGTCATTTAATTATTTGAAAGCGCAAGTCTTGCAAGTCTTTTACAGCGCTTGTAAAAATAGCGCTCTAATAGGTCATTTAATTATTTGAAAGCGCAAGTCTTGCAAGTCTTTTACAGCGCTTGTAAAAATAGCGCTCTAATAGGTCATTTAATTATTTGAAAGCGCAAGTCTTGCAAGTCTTTTACAGCGCTTGTAAAAATAGCGCTCTAATAGGTCATTTAATTATTTGAAAGCGCAAGTCTTGCAAGTCTTTTACAGCGCTTGTAAAAATAGCGCTCTAATAGGTCATTTAATTATTTGAAAGCGCAAGTCTTGCAAGTCTTTTACAGCGCTTGTAAAAATAGCGCTCTAATAGGTCATTTAATTATTTGAAAGCGCAAGTCTTGCAAGTCTTTTACAGCGCTTGTAAAAATAGCGCTCTAATAGGTCATTTAATTATTTGAAAGCGCAAGTCTTGCAAGTCTTTTACAGCGCTTGTAAAAATAGCGCTCTAATAGGTCATTTAATTATTTGAAAGCGCAAGTCTTGCAAGTCTTTTACAGCGCTTGTAAAAATAGCGCTCTAATAGGTCATTTAATTATTTGAAAGCGCAAGTCTTGCAAGTCTTTTACAGCGCTTGTAAAAATAGCGCTCTAATAGGTCATTTAATTATTTGAAAGCGCAAGTCTTGCAAGTCTTTTACAGCGCTTGTAAAAATAGCGCTCTAATAGGTCATTTAATTATTTGAAAGCGCAAGTCTTGCAAGTCTTTTACAGCGCTTGTAAAAATAGCGCTCTAATAGGTCATTTAATTATTTGAAAGCGCAAGTCTTGCAAGTCTTTTACAGCGCTTGTAAAAATAGCGCTCTAATAGGTCATTTAATTATTTGAAAGCGCAAGTCTTGCAAGTCTTTTACAGCGCTTGTAAAAATAGCGCTCTAATAGGTCATTTAATTATTTGAAAGCGCAAGTCTTGCAAGTCTTTTACAGCGCTTGTAAAAATAGCGCTCTAATAGGTCATTTAATTATTTGAAAGCGCAAGTCTTGCAAGTCTTTTACAGCGCTTGTAAAAATAGCGCTCTAATAGGTCATTTAATTATTTGAAAGCGCAAGTCTTGCAAGTCTTTTACAGCGCTTGTAAAAATAGCGCTCTAATAGGTCATTTAATTATTTGAAAGCGCAAGTCTTGCAAGTCTTTTACAGCGCTTGTAAAAATAGCGCTCTAATAGGTCATTTAATTATTTGAAAGCGCAAGTCTTGCAAGTCTTTTACAGCGCTTGTAAAAATAGCGCTCTAATAGGTCATTTAATTATTTGAAAGCGCAAGTCTTGCAAGTCTTTTACAGCGCTTGTAAAAATAGCGCTCTAATAGGTCATTTAATTATTTGAAAGCGCAAGTCTTGCAAGTCTTTTACAGCGCTTGTAAAAATAGCGCTCTAATAGGTCATTTAATTATTTGAAAGCGCAAGTCTTGCAAGTCTTTTACAGCGCTTGTAAAAATAGCGCTCTAATAGGTCATTTAATTATTTGAAAGCGCAAGTCTTGCAAGTCTTTTACAGCGCTTGTAAAAATAGCGCTCTAATAGGTCATTTAATTATTTGAAAGCGCAAGTCTTGCAAGTCTTTTACAGCGCTTGTAAAAATAGCGCTCTAATAGGTCATTTAATTATTTGAAAGCGCAAGTCTTGCAAGTCTTTTACAGCGCTTGTAAAAATAGCGCTCTAATAGGTCATTTAATTATTTGAAAGCGCAAGTCTTGCAAGTCTTTTACAGCGCTTGTAAAAATAGCGCTCTAATAGGTCATTTAATTATTTGAAAGCGCAAGTCTTGCAAGTCTTTTACAGCGCTTGTAAAAATAGCGCTCTAATAGGTCATTTAATTATTTGAAAGCGCAAGTCTTGCAAGTCTTTTACAGCGCTTGTAAAAATAGCGCTCTAATAGGTCATTTAATTATTTGAAAGCGCAAGTCTTGCAAGTCTTTTACAGCGCTTGTAAAAATAGCGCTCTAATAGGTCATTTAATTATTTGAAAGCGCAAGTCTTGCAAGTCTTTTACAGCGCTTGTAAAAATAGCGCTCTAATAGGTCATTTAATTATTTGAAAGCGCAAGTCTTGCAAGTCTTTTACAGCGCTTGTAAAAATAGCGCTCTAATAGGTCATTTAATTATTTGAAAGCGCAAGTCTTGCAAGTCTTTTACAGCGCTTGTAAAAATAGCGCTCTAATAGGTCATTTAATTATTTGAAAGCGCAAGTCTTGCAAGTCTTTTACAGCGCTTGTAAAAATAGCGCTCTAATAGGTCATTTAATTATTTGAAAGCGCAAGTCTTGCAAGTCTTTTACAGCGCTTGTAAAAATAGCGCTCTAATAGGTCATTTAATTATTTGAAAGCGCAAGTCTTGCAAGTCTTTTACAGCGCTTGTAAAAATAGCGCTCTAATAGGTCATTTAATTATTTGAAAGCGCAAGTCTTGCAAGTCTTTTACAGCGCTTGTAAAAATAGCGCTCTAATAGGTCATTTAATTATTTGAAAGCGCAAGTCTTGCAAGTCTTTTACAGCGCTTGTAAAAATAGCGCTCTAATAGGTCATTTAATTATTTGAAAGCGCAAGTCTTGCAAGTCTTTTACAGCGCTTGTAAAAATAGCGCTCTAATAGGTCATTTAATTATTTGAAAGCGCAAGTCTTGCAAGTCTTTTACAGCGCTTGTAAAAATAGCGCTCTAATAGGTCATTTAATTATTTGAAAGCGCAAGTCTTGCAAGTCTTTTACAGCGCTTGTAAAAATAGCGCTCTAATAGGTCATTTAATTATTTGAAAGCGCAAGTCTTGCAAGTCTTTTACAGCGCTTGTAAAAATAGCGCTCTAATAGGTCATTTAATTATTTGAAAGCGCAAGTCTTGCAAGTCTTTTACAGCGCTTGTAAAAATAGCGCTCTAATAGGTCATTTAATTATTTGAAAGCGCAAGTCTTGCAAGTCTTTTACAGCGCTTGTAAAAATAGCGCTCTAATAGGTCATTTAATTATTTGAAAGCGCAAGTCTTGCAAGTCTTTTACAGCGCTTGTAAAAATAGCGCTCTAATAGGTCATTTAATTATTTGAAAGCGCAAGTCTTGCAAGTCTTTTACAGCGCTTGTAAAAATAGCGCTCTAATAGGTCATTTAATTATTTGAAAGCGCAAGTCTTGCAAGTCTTTTACAGCGCTTGTAAAAATAGCGCTCTAATAGGTCATTTAATTATTTGAAAGCGCAAGTCTTGCAAGTCTTTTACAGCGCTTGTAAAAATAGCGCTCTAATAGGTCATTTAATTATTTGAAAGCGCAAGTCTTGCAAGTCTTTTACAGCGCTTGTAAAAATAGCGCTCTAATAGGTCATTTAATTATTTGAAAGCGCAAGTCTTGCAAGTCTTTTACAGCGCTTGTAAAAATAGCGCTCTAATAGGTCATTTAATTATTTGAAAGCGCAAGTCTTGCAAGTCTTTTACAGCGCTTGTAAAAATAGCGCTCTAATAGGTCATTTAATTATTTGAAAGCGCAAGTCTTGCAAGTCTTTTACAGCGCTTGTAAAAATAGCGCTCTAATAGGTCATTTAATTATTTGAAAGCGCAATGGTTGGGCATTTTACAGCGCTTTTTTGAGAAAGCGCTGTAAAATGCAGACCATAATATGAAATTATGGGTGTGCATGTTACAGCGCTTGTGTTAAAAAGCGCTCTAAAAGCAGACCCATAACTCATATAATGGGGTGCATATTACAGCGCTTTTTTGTGAAGAAGCGCTGTAAAATGTGCATAACAAGCGCGCGTTGTATTTACATGTTTTATAGCGCTTTTTTAAAAGCGCTGTTGTATCATTTACAGCGCTCGATTCCACAACGCTTATTTTTTTGAAAAAGCGCTGTAAATGGCTTAAAAAAGCGCTGTAAAATGCGTTTTTTCGCGTAGTGTGTCCAGCATTCAATACTTTACTATTTTATTACTTACAATAATTTAATAAACTTGCTGAAATCGTCATCACCCTTTATAGGTTATTCTAGACTACATATTGCCTCATATCAAATATAAAAATATCCTAAACTATCATACTAGTTTAATAGTGATCATATTCCTAACATGATGTCAAAACATCTAAGTCTTTTGCGTGCTTTTAAAAATATACTAGTGGGGGATATGACCAACAGAGTCTAACATAAGTAGTTGATGTACAATATGTGTAAGTATTTTAAATTTTACAGTACCATGAATTTGACTTCTACTCAATAAAAAAATTAATGTGGTGAGAGTGATAAATGATTCACATTCCTTAAGTATATGATAATGAATTTGATTTTTAACTTGTGTGTGTCTGAGTTCACCGTCTAGAAGAGACAACTCATAAATATGTTGGATCTTTAAAGAAATTTGCCTCTACAATTATACAAATTTAAGATACATAGATGAAATAGAAGGTGAAATAAAAGTTCTTTCATATGCATCCATTTAGTACTAAAACAATAGGACTTTTAACAAAACCTGAAAGGTTAGAGCATGGTTTGAGAACAACGCAGATCAAAGAAAGCACAAATTGGAGACGAATGGGCTGAAAAGATAGCAGTAATTGATGGTGCAAATCAAAGCGAGCAAATCGATCTGAACTAATGAAAAGTTGCAAAGACAAAATAGATATACAAAATGGGAGAATTAAGGAAGGAGATAACACTCTCAGTCTTGATAGCGAATTGGTTTCTCGATGCTATTGTGAAGATCTTAGAGGAAAGGGCTCTCAAAGGAAATCAGACTGAGAAGAAATCACTGCTTGAAGCTCAACCATTGCCATGACGTAGTGCAAGAATCGTCTTGAGATGGTGTAGTCGATCGTCTCATGGAAAAGCAAGGGTTTTCAAAGATGAGATGAGAGAAAACTTTCAAACTTTAAAACTTTTATATTGTCAATGCATGAAAATTAAAATGTTACGCATATACTTGTAAAAGTATCTTTTACGCAATTATTTAATTTTTATTTCAATTTTGATAAAAATATATTATTTTAAATAAATTAACATTATTATTATTTAATTAAATTATAAAATATTTTTTTTTTATAATTAAAATTTAGAATAAAATTATGATGTCTCAATATAAGATAGGTAAGACTTTAAGAATCATTAAACACTTTCAAATAAAATTATATTTATTTCCCTTTAATTACACTAGCAAATATCGAATCCATAACCTAACTACGAGTCCATCAATTTTATTAATCGTGTTATTATTAATGTTTGGAGAAAAATTTACGACAAAAAATTTCATTAATGTGGAGTTTCTTATGCAACATTTCATAAATGTAGCTTTTTATTTATTTATAAAAAATAATGTAACAATTCAAAATTGTTCATATAGATATATAAGGGAACAACAATCAAGTATTGCTAAAGAAATATCATAGGAAGGTTTTAAAATCGTTGCCATAAAGATTTTAGGAAACATTTATAAGGCAAGGCAGTGTGAAAACAATGTTGGCAACATACAAAAAATGTCGTCTCATCTATTTTTAAGCAATACTTTTCTTATGCAACATTTCATAAATGTAGCTTTTTATTTATTTATAAAAAATAATGTAACAATTCAAAATTGTTCATATAGATATATAAGGGAACAACAATCAAGTATTGCTAAAAAAATATCATAGGAAGGTTTTAAAATCGTTGCCATAAAGATTTTAGGAAACATTTATAAGGCAAGGCAGGGTGAAAACAATGTTGGCAACATACAGAAAATGTCGTCTCATCTATTTTTAAGCAATACTTTACATATATTGTCTAAAAAAGTGTTGCAAAAGACAACAAATTGTCAATGTTGGCCCCTACCATGAGATATTGTTTTTTTAGCAAGATTAATGGCTGATTTGTTGTCCATTATCAATGGCATAGCCTTTTACACTTCAATCTTCAATTCTGCAAGTAAATATTCCAACCAATTAGAGCATGGTAGGCAGCGTAGCAGCCTCACATTGTATTCAGCTTCAGACGAAAACAAAACATCCATAGACTACTTTTTCGAATAGCATGCAAGAGATTGGAGCTTTAACAAATTCAAACACGTAACTTAAAAATCCAAGAAAAACATTCCTTTCAGTATCTTAAGCTTCTTTTAGCAGCATCAAGATGTGAATTCGTTGATCACCCATGAATCTATTTACCAATATAATCTATAGAAAATATTTGGTTTGCTAATATACATAAGTATATCAAGGATCCCATAAATATAGCCTGAAATGGTAGGTATAAATCAAGATGGCATCCGTTGAACACTCCTGACAAGACATTTCCTACGAATATTGTCCATGCCCATACCCCTTTAAATATATGTCATGCTCCCCACCTAAATGGATATCCCTCCATATCCATCTATCTCTCAACCACCCTCCATGTCCTAATGGATCACTACGTCACTTCTCTTAAATAGATTGCAGAAGTATTTGTTAATAATTCATGTCAATTACATGATGAATAACTAAAGGCGGAAGCGTACCTGTGGGAATTGCCATTAATGAAATCCTGGAATGATGATGATAGAGCCAATGGGTTGGGTGATCTTCCTTAGCAAAACACCCTGAAGACTTTGCTCTCTTGATGGGGATAGAGAGAACCAGAGAGTTTACTCTTTTAGGGTTTTGAAACTGAATAGTCTTGTTGTGTTTGCCTTGGGGACCATTACCCCTATATATAACTATTATTAGTTATATCCCAAATTGCAGTATTTCCAATTCAGCCCCTCATTAAATTAGAAACTGCCCGGTATCTACACTATTAATTTTCATAACTATTATGCTCTTTAGCCATAAACTATTATATATTATTTGACCCCTAGTTTATTGGCTAATTATATAATGACCCTAACACACCTTATTAATTAATTACATATGTGACCCATAAATCTTACAATCTCCCACTGGTCACACATGTATCCTTAGGAGTGTGTTAGACTTTATGACGTCAAAAATGTCATTATAATTACCTTGAGTATAATCCAAATTGTCCCGTCCATTAATCATATCAGCACATGGAACCAAAGAGGCTTTCGTCATAATAAGCATAACTAAACCCATCAATGATCACCCGTACTGACACAACTAAATGACATAGACCCATTATGAAAAGTGTAGCATGAAAATTACATGAAGTTGGTCAATGCATGTCAATTTTCAACTGGTCCTACTTTATCGAATGAGATCATACCATAACTTAAATGTACAAAGTAACCAAAAACTGAATACTTTAAACTTTATTTCTGATCAGAAAGTCCAAATACAATGTATTTGTACTTTACAATTAAACATAGAACATGAATTACATAATGGACGAAACTCCCACTAAAATCAAGATTCCTCAAACTGTAGCACACCCATGTGAGCAGTATGCTCATGAAAGACCTTGGGTGGTAGACCTTTAGTGAGTGGATCCGCAATCATGGAGTTTGTCCTTAAGTGTTCTATGGATATCTGTCCACTTTGTACCTTCTCTTTAACAACTAGGAACTTAATGTCAATGTGCTTTGACTTGGTTGAGCTCCTATTATTGTTAGAATACAGGACTGCTGATCTATTGTCACAATACAACTTGAGTGGTCTTTCAATCCCTTCAACTATTTGCAGCCCCGTGACAAAATTTCTCAGCCAAATGCCCTGGTCAGATGCCTCATGAATTGCTACGAATTCTGCTGCCATGGTTGATGAAGCAGTAAGACCTTGCTTGGCACTACGCCAAGAAACTGCTCCACCAGCTAACAGAAAGACATAGCCTGAAGTTGATCTTAAGCTGTCTTGGCATCCCGCAAAATCCGAGTCAGAGTACCCAGTGATCTCTAACTGGTCTGACCTCCTATATGTGAGCATGTAGTTTCTTGTTCTCTTCAAATATCTCATGACCCTCTTGGCTGCTTTCCAATGGTCAAGACCTGGATTGCTTAAATATCTGCCTAAAATCCCTACTATGAACGCTATGTCTGGACGCGTACATACTTGGGCATACATAAGACTCCCTACAGCTGAAGCATAAGGGATCTTTTGCATTTCTTGAATTTCCAAACTTCCCTTAGGGCACTGTTTGAGACTAAACTTGTCTCCCTTAGCAACTGGGGTGTCCCCTGGTTTGCAATCCTGTAACCCAAACCTTTTGAGAACCTTATCGATATAGCTCTTTTGTGACAATCCAAGAATACCTCGAGATCTGTCTCGGTGTATCTGAATTCCTAATACAAAAGAGGCGTCACCAAGATCTTTCATCTCAAAATGCTTTGATAGAAATTTCTTAGTTTCGTGCAACATGCCTATATCGTTAGTGGCAAGCAGTATGTCATCAACATACAAGACCAGGAAAATATGTCTGCTCCCACTGAACTTATGATACACACAATCATCAACTGTATTCATCTCAAAACCAAATGAGAGAATTACTTGATGAAATTTATGGTACCATTGACGAGAAGCTTGTTTTAGCCCATAAATGGATTTTCTTAGTTTGCACACCATATTCTTTGGGTCTCCCAACACAAAGTTTTCTGGCTGCACCATATAGATCGTCTCATCAATGTCGCCATTGAGAAAAGCTGTTTTTACATCCATTTGATGAAGCTCCAAATTAAAGTGAGCAACAAGAGCCATGATTATTCTTAAAGAGTCCTTCGATGAAACCGGAGAGAAAGTCTCTTTATAATCAATCCCTTCCTTTTGAGTATAACCCTTAGCTACAAGACGTGCCTTATATCTCTCCACATTACCATTGGAATCCCGCTTGGTTTTAAAAATCCATTTGCAACCAATGGGTTTCTTTCCTTCAGGTAATGGGATAAGTTCCCAAACTGAATTGTCTTGCATAGACTTGTACTCCTCATTCATTGCTTCGATCCACTTATCTGAACGAGAATCTTGCATGGCTTGATGAAAGTTGACTGGGTCGTCTTCCGTCATGCCAACATTTTCCTCTACCTCATTGATAAATACTACATAATCATCCGAAATAGCATTTTTCCTTTCTCTAGTGGATCTCCGCAATGGAGCTGGCTCTTGAGGCACTTGTTCTTGAGGATCTTGAATTTGATCTGGATTTTGTTCTTCCTGAACAACCAGATCATCTTGAGTTTGTTCAATAATGGGAAAGTCAATTGGTGGAAGAATCAGTTCTGGAATTGTTACCGATTCTTCCTCAAAGACAAAATCTTTAACCTTAATCTTCCCCCCAAACTCAATATCCTCAAAGAACGTTGCCGTTCCCGTCTCAAAAATTGTTCTCAAATTAGGATCATAAAATTTATAGCCCCTTGATTTTTCTGAGTACCCTATAAAATAGCTGCTAATTGTTCGGGGTTCAAATTTCTTTTCATTCGGCCTATAAGGCCTTGCCTCAGCTGGACATCCCCAAACATGAAGGTGCTTCAGACTAGGCTTACGCCCAATCCAAAGCTCATAAGGTGTTTTAGCCGCTGCCTTAGTTGGTACTCTATTAAGAATGTATGCTGCTGTTTTTAATGCCTCTCCCCAGAGTGACTCTGGCAAGGTGGAATGACAAATCATACTCCTTACCATATCCTTAAGAGTCCTGTTTCGTCTTTCAGCTACACCATTCATGCTGGGTGACCCCGGCATAGTGTATTGTGGGACGATTCCACATTCCTCTAGGTATTTGGCAAATGGTCCCGGACGTTGTTCACCTGAACCGTCATATCTGCCGTAGTATTCACCACCACGATCAGATTTGACCTTTTTAATTCTTTTATTAAGTTGATTCTCAACTTCTGCCTTAAAGGATTTGAACACGTCTATTGATTGGGACTTTTCGTGAATTAGGTAAAGGTAGGCATATCTAGAATAATCGTCTATGAATGATATAAAATATTGTTGACCATTCCAAGAAGGAGTTGGAAATGGCCCACAGATGTCCGTATGTATCAATTCTAAGACGTCTGTAGCTCTATATGCGCCTAATTTCTTATCTTTAGTCTGTTTTCCTTTAATGCATGCTACACAAACGTTAAAGTCTGTGAAGTCAATGGAATCTAAAATTCCATCTGACACAAGTCGTTCAACTCTATTTTTAGAGATGTGACCTAGACGCTTGTGCCAAAGCACCCCTGAATTGAAATTGTCAATTTTCCGCTTAGTACCACGTGATTCCACATTCAAGGTTTCATTATAGTTAGCCACAGTTTCCAACAAATAAAGATTATCATAACCAGAAAGTAAACCGGTTCCAACAACATTCGAATTTAAAGACAAAGTAAATTCTTTATTCCCGAATGAACAATAATATCCTGATTTGTCCAAATAAGAAATAGAGATCAAATTCCGTCTAAATGACGGTACAACAAAAGTGTCTTTTAAATCCAAATAATGACCGGAACTTAATAATAATCTAAATTTTCCTATGGCTTCAACTTCTACCTTCTTCCCATCTCCTACATAGATCCATCTTTCAGTATCACTAGGCTTTCGGAAGTTCAGGCAACCCTGCATTGAAACACTGATGTTAGTAGTTGCACCAGAGTCTAACCACCAAGTGTTTCTAGGTACTGAAGCTAAATTAACCTCAGAACAGACCAAAGACAGAATCATACCTTTCTTAACACGCCAAGCGTGATATTTGGCACAATCCTTCTTCACGTGTCCAGAACTCCTGCAGAAGAAGCAGTTGTTATCCTTAGTCTGCTTCTTTTGTTCTGGACCCTTAGCAGCAGCTTTGTTCTTGGGCTCCTCAATTCTTTTCCTTTTGCCCTTGTCTTTAGAGATGCTAGTAAAGTGAGCACTTTCAGTCCTATCTTGCTTCAGCCTGTCCTCTTCTTGCACACATAATGAAATGAGCTCATTAAGAGTCCATTTCTCCTTTTGACAATTATAAGTCACCTTAAACTGACTGAATTGCGAAGGAAGAGACAGCAATACTAAATGAATGAGTAAGTCATCTGACAACTCAAGCTTTAGACCTTTAAGCTTAGAAGCAATGTTGGACATCATCATAATGTGCTCTCTTATATTTCCCTTGCCTTGATACTTCATGGAAATTAAATTCTGAAGCAAAGAACTTGTTTCAGCCTTATCACTTTTTACAAAGCGTTTTTCCATCTCAACAA
>NC_021162.2:45518144-45534703 GCF_000331145.2 Cicer arietinum | reverse complement strand
ACTGAGAAATAAGCTTTACTTGGGTGAAAGTGAGTATATCAGATTGATAGTGTGTGCGATCTCCTTTATCACATTTAATGTCAACAGAAACATCTTTTATGGCTCCAAAACCAGGCACAATCATCTCTCTTTTATCAAATTCATTGAGAAGAACCAAACTTTTTTCACCTTTACAGAATTTGAGCCTGCAATCTGATGTCAAATCGAAACCTTTTCCTAAGCTGTTTAGAGCTTTCTCAACTATGCCTTCACCCACTTGTTCCATTTACATATTTGATTCCATTATTTGCATAAGTCATAGGCCTGACTGTTACTTTTAATAGGACTTGTTGAATTACAATGAGTCTTGGTTATTACCATATGGTTTAACCTTAATTAAATTCATTAAGGTGGCTTGTCGAAGGAAAAAGACACAGTAAAGCATTCACACGAAAACGAGATTTGACTTAGGACATGTTTTTGTCCCTTCCGTACGTGGACAATAACAATTCAAGCAAAAATAAATAAATAAATCTAGAATTATAAACATGGATGATAATTTTGCAATTTGAAAATCCAAATTCCCAAATTTCAAACCCTAAGATTTCAATCATGTCAAAATTCCCAAATTGAATCCTAAAATAAAGACAATAACCGAATTTCATCATGAATTAAACATGGTAGGCTCTGATACCAATTGTTAATAATTCATGTCAATTACATGATGAATAACTAAAGGCGGAAGCGTACCTGTGGGAATTGCCATTAATGAAATCCTGGAATGATGATGATAGAGCCAATGGGTTGGGTGATCTTCCTTAGCAAAACACCCTGAAGACTTTGCTCTCTTGATGGGGATAGAGAGAACCAGAGAGTTTACTCTTTTAGGGTTTTGAAACTGAATAGTCTTGTTGTGTTTGCCTTGGGGACCATTACCCCTATATATAACTATTATTAGTTATATCCCAAATTGCAGTATTTCCAATTCAGCCCGTCATTAAATTAGAAACTGCCCGGTATCTACACTATTAATTTTCATAACTATTATGCTCTTTAGCCATAAACTATTATATATTATTTGACCCCTAGTTTATTGGCTAATTATATAATGACCCTAACACACCTTATTAATTAATTACATATGTGACCCATAAATCTTACAGTATTATCACAAAAAATAGAAATGTTACTCTTATTTATCTAATAATCTTTAAGTTGATATTTCATCCATAACAATTATGTGTTTTAGCTAGCTACTGAAATGTGTTCCGCTTTTGCAATAGATAAGACAATTGTTCCTTGTCTTTTACTTGACCATGAGATTAAATTCTTTCCAATGAATGAACAGCTACAACTAGAGCTTTTTCTTTCAATTGATAACGGTATAATCAACATTACTAAAACCTACTATCTTGTTATAAATTGATTTCTTATATAGCATACCAAGGTTTGTAGTTCCATTTAAATAATGAAACATTCTGTTAACATCTATAACATGTGATTTTCTAGTATTAGACTGAAACCTAGCACATAAGCCCAAACTAAATAGAATATTGTGTCTTGAAGCTGTTGCACATAAGCCCAAACTAAATAGAATATTGTGTCTTGAAGCTGTTATATAGAGTAAAGATTTTACCATACCTTTGTAGACCTCTTGGTCTAATCTTACCAGATTCATCTTTGTTAAAAATGCATGAAGGATGCATTGGAGTAAGCTTAGGTTTGCATTCTACCACATTGAACTTATTGAGAAGCTTTTAGGTATATTTAGTTTGACAAATGTAAACATTTTATGAGCATGTTTGATTTGAATTCCAAAAAAGAACATGAGCTCTCTCGTAATGCTCATTTCAACTCATTTTATATTAACTTAGAGATTATTGACAAATATTTGTATTAGTAGAATCAAATATAATATCATCAACGTATATTTGGACTATAAGAAATTCATTTTGCGATGTTTTTCTAAATAAGGTATTGGCAACTTGTCTTCTTGTGAAATTAGTTTTCAATAGAACACTACTTAGTTTGTCATGTCAATCCCTAGAAGCTTATTTGTGACTCATAACTCTTCATGATATCCATGTTTTTAATTGTCATTTAAGTATTTATTTATTTTAGTTATTGTAGTTGTTTGTTAATTTTAGGAGTTATTTAAATAAATTGTTGACTTATGATTCTTAAATAAGTTGGGTATTTATGCTTTTAAAGACACCAATAAGGTCAACAGTGGATCCTTTTCCGCTACTGAGCAACTTCTAAAACTGAACCCTGCGCTCGAATCGCTCTTGTGAGTGATCCTCTATCCCCCCTATTTACGTTTCCAAAAATTTATATTGTATTTGTGAGGTTTTGTATACGTTTGCAGTGTGATTTTCTGTCAATGTAGCTGTATGCTAATTTTGTAACTATTTGAATTGCAGGTTGAAGTTCTCCTATTCAACTTCAATTTTATTAGGTTGAATTGTTGTGGCTATTTTAATTTTGGTGGATTTTATGAAACTTCATGTTAGTTGTGTTCATTTAAAGTGATATATAAGAGTAAATATGTGTGTATGTAAATATTTACATGTGTCAGATACTTGTTCACTGTGATGTTATTGTTTTGAATTTACTCTCAATTCATTTGAAAATCTTGTTTTATAACACGAAATTGAGATATATTACGGAGTCAAGGTAATACTGACTTTGATCGAGTATTGCGTGTTTTATGGTTTAGTATTTTATTATTTTTGATCTGAGTATTTGTGATCTAAACCGTAATATATTTGTTGTATTTTCTTTAAAATTGTATATGGTTTTGTTCTTAACTATTTATTGTTTATAATTTATCATTGGATTTTATTATTAATTTAGGGTTGGCGAGGAACTTGTGGACCAAAAGAGATATCTCGAATACTCTTGCAAACCAAAGTGTGTGAAACCATTACTTGAATATCAGGTTTGATTTCTTGAATTGTATAATAATTAGCTGGATCGTTTGAAGTTGAGCTTTATTCTTAATCAAGTCAAGTTTTTTTTTCTTTTTGATTTTAAAATTGAGAGTAGAAAGGTGTTGCATTGGGTTAATGCATTTACAGATTTACAGGTTGATTACATTACCCTTTTTGCACCTGTAAAATTTATGTCATGGCCTACTTAAAACTATAATTAAAGCATTAGATAAAGTTGAGTGTAATGAGAATTTGAAAGAAGGGAGTACTAGAAAGAGTCAAGAAATGAAGATAATTATGGATTCAACGGCTTTAAATCTTGTAATAAAATGTGTAGCTTGTTTTTTGTGACAGAAAGCCATAGTTTTACCTCCTTTTGTGGCAATGGCAGTTCGTCCACGACCTTGTATTTGGAATACGTATGTGTTAACGTTTTTGAATTGAGTGTGGAGCAATTAAGTGTTTCTGAATATCTCTGCTTCAAAGAAAACTTGTAGATGGAACGTGAGAAACTCTTTGCTTAGATTTTTCAATAAGAAATAAACTCATAGATCATGTCATGTAAGAGTAACTTCATGCCTGATTTGGTGACTGGTTTGATTTTAGTTTTACACTACAAGGTTAATGACCATTTTGTATTAGAGCTTTATTTTGAGCCATTCAATGCCTTGTTTCCTCGACCAAACCGCTCATCGTCCACTAGCAATGGTGTCCAGTTTCTCAATCGCCACATTTCTTCAATTATGTTTCGAAAGAAAGATTCTTTGGAGCCATTTTGCTTAATTTCCTCCGAGCTCACAAATATAATATAAAGGCAAAGTAAGTTTTCTTTCACAACGATTTTAAGTTTCAAGGAATGCAACTTGAGCCTGCAAGTTTTCTTTATGAATTCCCACTAATGATTATTGTGCAAGGACTTATGTTAAATGATCATATTGTTTTCATGTCGTTAACGACACATTTTTTATGCTATAGTTTGTGTCATATATCTGGACTTGATTTTTGTATTGTTTCTTTAATAATGTTTGATATCATGTATAGATGTCATGATTTCGTTAAATTATTTGGTCTTGAGACAATAATTATTTGTGATCAGGTACTGCTTTATTTGTATACTTAGCAATAAAGCTGAATAAAATCCAAGTTTTCATTCAATTCATTTATCATATTCATATTCTGTTTTTTTAAAAAATAAAAAAAAAAAATTGTTATAGGTATTGGGTATTCCGCTCATGTTATTGTTTGCATATTTTTTCAATTGGAATAGAGTAAAGCTTCTTTATTGGGATGGTGGCTCATTTACTGGGGATGGTGAAGATCAGGTACAATTTCATATCTTGAAATGTTACAATTTCATATCTTGAAATGTTATTTAATTACAGATTGAGTATATCTTATTGAGTTTGAGCAAGATCTTATTTTTCTTTTGTTTCACTTTATAATTTGTTTTCATGAACTTTTCCAACTCTCTCCTTATGATTTTATCAATTTCCCATCGCAAAAATTAGTTTTAGAAACACAATTTTATAACAGAAAAGTGAATGAGTGAGTAGCACTATTGAGATAGACGACTTACATTCATATGATGCAAGGATAGTTTACTATTTTCTGGTGAGATAGATTGCAGAACATCAATTCAGAGGACAACGTATTTGGGCAGCTGCAATAGAAGATTTGATGTCAAAGGGAATGCATTTTGCTAACCAGATTATACTTATAGACACATTCTATAATTCTATTTTAATAATCTTTCTTCTAATTTTAAATACAACTAATTTTGCATCAGGCTCTTTTTTTTGGATGTTGTGCAGGCGGCCTAGCGACTATTATACACTGCGTTGAATTTCGAGGTCTCTTTCCAAGGACTACTAAAGTGAAATGTCTAAGTGATGCAAGCTTGTTTCTTGATTTGTAAGCGACAAACTGCGGGATTGATATATAACCTTTTTTTACCATCATTATAGAACTTTTTTGTTCTTTAGTTAGTTCTTAATTGTTGCTTGCTTTCAAATTATAGAATTGATATATCTGGCGAGCGTACCCTCAGGAATATGTACAATGGTGTTGTAGGTTTGCAGGTATTGCACTAATCATGAAACTACCAATTTATTGCAAATAGTTTATATGCTTTTAGAAATTTAAATCTCACATGGTTAATGATACAAAACTTTGTATGTTTTATTGACATTTACAGTTGCAATGTAGTGGTCATGTTAGACTTTATGTAGTAGTCCAATTATCGTATCTGCAGAATTTTGTGTAGTGTAAATCTTTAATTTAGTCCTCCAAAGATTATGTACATTTGATATGAGAATGTAGCCGTCAGAAATATTTTTGTCTCTAAATTAGTCCTTAAAAATGTGAACTTGGTGACAGTTTTGTATCTTTGTAGGGCTAATATGATGAGACTGTACTTTGAGGGACTAATCTGGTAAGAGGTCTGGTGTGGTGTAGGCAGGCTTTGTAGAATTAACATCAAACATAATGAGTCATCCTTTGTCGAAAAGACCACATTGACCTCCCTCTTTTTGACAAAATTGTATAAGAGCCCTCAACAGCACATCCACAACGACATTTGTAAAGAATGTGTGCC
This sequence comes from Cicer arietinum, assembly GCF_000331145.2. Lineage (NCBI taxonomy): Eukaryota > Viridiplantae > Streptophyta > Magnoliopsida > Fabales > Fabaceae > Cicer > Cicer arietinum. The sequence continues at coordinate 45,529,198 of NC_021162.2, read as the reverse complement.
ATAGAAGAGCCCTCGTCCACCATGAAGTTGCTTCTTCCAGTGCGAAAAGGACACCACCAACTGGGACACGAAAGGCAGCAACAACACCTACAGCTGCTCCACACGTAATCAAATCCCTTTTATCTCTACCATTTTTGAAGTATCTGAGCCATTTCCAGGTCAGTCCATATTTTCTAGAACCACCTTGTCCTAGTAGATTAGCAATGCAAGTGCCTATATGCACCATTGGTCCTAGTCCATACTTTCACGGTGTTTTGTAAATGTTAATTATTGGTTTGAGTTTTGAATAGGTGTTTAATTCAGTTTTGTGATGATTTCTTGGGCGCTAATGCGTTAAATTATTGTGCTGACACTACTAGAAAAAACGCTTTTAGAGACCAATTTTTCGGTCACTAAATGAAGAAAATCGGTCACTAAATTCAATAGCGACCGATTTAGTGACCAATTTAAATCAGTTGGTAAATTGCTAGTCGCTAGCTATTGCGACCAAATCAGCGACCGAATTTAGTGACCGATTTAGAGACCGAATATAGTGACCGAATTTAGTTACCGAATTTAGTGACCGATTTAGTGACCGAATTTTGTGACTGGTTTTTGAGACTGAATTAGTGATCAGACAATGAAATCTTTGGTCAGATACGACAAATAATAGTAATCATTCAAGTAATTTGGTTGTGTTAATTCATATGAATCTTTTTGTGTTAATCCTGATTATTAATATTATTACTATCTTTTATGTATACTTAGACTTGTGATTTATTTGTGTTTTCATGTTAAGTATAATGTATTGTCAACATAGTTGGTGCCATCATGTGACTCCTTGGGTCGGAGCATGTTCAATTTGATTTTGTCTATAATTACATTAGTGTTCTGATTCTACTTATTTGTTGTGACAATACTACGATGCAATTGATATTTAGTTGATTTATTAATTGCTATAATGAAGGAAGTATGAAATTTAGTTAAATTTTGAATGTGACTTGTTAGATCGGTTCAAATTTAATTGATGTAATAAATCAATTTTGAATTGACTTGTTAGATTGGTTCAAATTTAACCGATGTAACAAATCAATTTTGAATTGACTTGTTAGATTGGTTCAAATTTAACTTATGTAACAAATTATTTTTGAATTTTAACTTATTACATCTGTCATTTTAGCTGATTTAATAATTAACTATTTATTACAACGTTTGATGTTAGATCAGACAAGTAATTCATCTAACATGTACATAGGAACTGATGTCATAAGGTTTAATTGCACTAGTGATTGCAAACTACAATTAATATTTTATTACTTATATATATAATATTATTTATGCATAGTACAATGTATAAATAATATTAATATATATTATATATAATTAGTAGCATGATTGGCTAAAAAGAAGAAAAAAAAAGAAGTAAGTTGGCCAGGCTGGCCCGAAAGAGAGGAAACTTGGAAACCCTTGCCAACATATATAAAAGGGAGGCTGCAATAACGAAGTAGCTACACTTTAGAGTAGATTTTGTTAACCGTGTAACTTTTTTGTTTCTATTTATTCTTTTTTTATCTAACCGAGTAGATAATTTATTCATTAGTTAAGGAGTAGATTAACTTCTTTCAATTACACACAATCTACTTAAGATGATTTTTTTTATCTCTTGTCAAATAATTGTTAAGTTTTTGGTGTCGTTACCGGAAATTGTTGATTGATTTATTTACAAGGAAAAGTAAATATATGATTTTTGTTGTTATTTTAATATATGATAAAAACATGAGTTATATACATGATGATGTCGTTAAGTCTATTGAGCATGCACAGATGGAGGAGGATGTCCATGAGCCTCCGCATATGGAGTAGTCTGAGGAACAGTATGTTGCACATGTTGATGATATTCGTGATGCTGCTGATGATGCTGATGATATTCATGATGCTGTTGCACATGCTGATGATATTCACGAGCAGGATCAGCAGACCAGATTCCTTGGGGGACCAGTGGTGACACATGTGTTGACACGGTATGAGCACCACGTGGCTCAGAAGCTATGGGAAGGAGAGATATATTTTAATTATATTTAATTAATTGTTTATTTAAGTTTGTTTAATTAATTTAATTTAATTTAATTTAATTTAAGTTTATTTAATTAATTGTTTATTTAAATCTATTTAATTAAATGTTCATTTAAGTTTATTTAATTATGTTTATTTAATTATTTTTTTAATTTAAGTTTATTTAATTATGTTTATTTAATTAATTGTTTATTTATTTAGTTAATTAATTGTTCTGTAATTACTCGCAGGATCGTGGATCGTTAAAAGTTATTACTCATGGATTGAAGCTGAAGAAGTTTGCTGAAGTTCCTGTGCCAGATCCTGTACAACATTAGATTCGGGAATCTGAGTTGCTACATCTGTCTTCAGCCTACCTCACTATGGCTGATGCTGGTTTGATATCTGCATTTGTTGAAACACAGCACAGGGAGACCAGCTCATTTCATTTGCCATTTGGAGAGATGACTATCACGTTAGACGACGTCGCGACTCTCCTTCACATCTCACCCCATGATAATTTTTTTGATGCATCTATGAATATGAACACTAATAGTGCTGCAAGAGTTCCAGATGAGTACTTAGGTGCAACTTGGGATGAAGCACTAGCTGAGATTAATTATAATAAATGTGTCCAATATAGATTGCAATGGTTGCGTGATTTATATAGTCGTCTCATTCAAACTAATCAGTTTGAGTGTGCGGCTATAACGTATTTGTTGCATTTAGCTGGCAGCACTATTTTCGTCGATAAAACACATATGCTTGTAGAGGCGAAATACATTAGTTTATTTATTGATTTAGATCGTTGTCGGGACTATTCATGGGCTACCACGACATTGGTTTTCCTTTATGACAATCTGGGAGATGGAGTTGTTTACGACACTCGATAGTTGGGAGGTTACATGACCCTATTACAGGAATATCATTTATATTAAGTTGTGTCATTTATTTATTTAATTACTTATTTATTAAGTTGTGGTATTTTATGATGTTACTTATCTTGCAGTGTTGGATTTATGAGCACTTCCCTAGGATCTGTAAGCGGGGCGATAGAGGAGCGGTTCCTGCACATCTTCCAAGAGCATGTAGGTGGACTGCAAAATATGTTGTTGAAGGCGGATTGATGACATATCGTCAAATAATTGATGCTTTGTTGCTCGAGGATGTAGTGTTTACACCATATGATGATGATCGAGCTAATCATCTGTTTGTATCGATTTCGATGTTCTTTGGATATCTTTGATATGGTGGAGTCTCAGTCTCATATTTGCCGGAGCGATGCCTTCGACAATTTGGCCGTATTTTGTGCATTCCGCATGACGTTCCTCTGGTGCCAAACAGTATAAATTGGGTGTGGCAGACTACTATGAGATCATTTGTAGCGGCCTTTCGGAGCCTATATCTTGTTGGGACTTTCCCTGGAGAGGTCACTGCAGACTACTATGCATGATACATGAGTGTTTCACATCCTCTGATCCTCATTCCATCTACTCTTGCACCTTCAAGTCCACCTATTGTTGCTGCACATGGTCCATCATCTTCTATACATGTCGGTCCATCATCAGCACGAGACCGTAGAGCAGCTGAGCTTGTATGTAGGGCCATAAATTTGGTAGCTCCATTTAGTGAAGTTCATTACATATTAAGTCAGTTAAGCCGCTTGTACGACGATTAGTGATTGTGTGTAATGTATGACTGTGTTATGTATGATAAATATTGAACATGAATTTCTATTTTAAAATTTTGTGTTATTTATGAATTTTTATTTTGAGTTAATCTGCATTTATTTTAAGATAATCCATAATAAATGATAAAACGTAAATAATAAATAATAAAACGTAAATGATAAATGATGAAACGTAAATGATAAATTATAAAATGTTCAAACAAATATTCTAATATTCATTTAACGAAATACAAGATGATTTGATAAATGATGGATCAATATGTTCCCAATGCTTCATATGTCATGCATAAGCTATTTCCCATGTCTTTGTATACTAACTACAAAAGTCTTTCCATTTTTGTGAGGTAAGTGACAAAGGACAATCAGACTTCAATTTGAACAAGAAAATATTAAACATTAAGTTAATAAACAATATTAATCATAAATTTTACCTGTACCCAATGATTTTCATTGACGAATCCAATTACTAGTAAAGAGTGAAGATAAGACTCTTTTGATGGTGTTTTGTTTAGCGGAAAGAATGTCATATTCAGATTATGAGACAACGACACTAATATGACATTATATAGTGTTGTTATCACGTAACCAAATTCTGGTATAGACATCCACTTATCTTTTCCTTGAGCACCCAATCCTGTTATTTTCAATGAGTTTCGCATTGATTCAACACTGCCATAAAAAACAATGGAATAAAGGACTTAATGTAGATGAATCTCTTTATCCAATTATGATTGAACTAAAGGCCAAGATTCTTCAGTCTAACCTAACAATGCTGCAATTGCGCAAAACCTACAATTTCCATCAGGTACAATATATATAATCTCCTCAATATACGGATGTATAAAAGTAGGAAAATGTATGTTAAATGGTTGCCTTGCATAACGTTGAGATGGTTGCCTTGCAGAACGTTGAGATGGTTGCTTTGCAGATTCTTGAGTGGCATCAACATACTCCCAATATGAAGGATCACGAGGAGTATCAAATTCTATTTTCTTTTTACCAACTCCCTTGGTTCTCACCTTCTCAGGTGGCACAAGTATTGATGTTGTTTGTGGAAATACAAGTTTATGCACCTTTGCCCTGAATATCCTTTGACTAAAAATATCTTGTTTCTTCATGTACGCTTTCATTGCTTCCAACTCTTCTGAAAAGTCATAATCTGATAAAGATTCTTCATCCTTCAATTCATGCTCAATGCTTAAATTTCTTCAAAATACATGAATGCTATCTAAAGGGATAACATTACCAGATATCTGCAACTTTGCCAACTCACAAGCACATGATAATCCATAAGTTGTTCTGATTGAGCAACCACATTTTGTTTTGTCAGTACCTACAATCATCACCCTCTGTAATTGTTTGTCAATTTTTTTTAAAACATTTCCTTGATACAATGTGATGTATACTTTGAAAAACTGGTGAGTTATACCTGTAATCAACATCCTTGATGATTTTCTGAAAAGACGATTAAATGATACATATTTGGTTCTTCAACATCATATTGACAACATCCCAACTTTTACACAAATCACCAAAACTAGTTTGTAGCATGTTTTTCAATCTCCAATGAGCAGACTCAACTCTACAAATAAATTAAATAACACAAATTAAAACAAATTACATAAACTAATAAATCATACTTTCTAAAACAAAACAAATTATAATTTAAAAATACCTGTTAGATGTTATGTTCCCCAAATGCATCACTCTATTGGTCCAAACCTTGACAAATCTTTCTTTGTAAGGTGTTAACCATGAATCTTTCACATAATCAACAAAAAGAATAATATCGGCACACACTAGCTCAAAGTGTTGCAAGTGATGATCTTACTCCTCCACACTAGTCGAATATACAAATTTTTTCCATAAATCCATTACTTCTTCTTGTCTATCCATTTTCACATATTGTTTGCATCTTGTCCCAATACTTTTTTCAATATGAAAACGACATAGCAAATGTATTGAAGTAGGAAACACAACACTAATCGCATTCATCATGGCAAGATCTCTATCAGTAACAAAAACTTTAGAAATTAAAGTCTCAGATTTGAACACTGTCGTAGCTTTTCAAATGCCCAAATGAAGTTATTTTGTCGCTCTTGTTCCAAGTAAGCAAACCCAACCGAAAATGTCAAACTAGTAGATGTGACACCTACAATTTCAAGTAATGGTAACCGATATCTATTTGTTTTGTATGTGCTATCACATATCAAAACAAAATGAAACATGTTTAACAACTTTATACCATTAGGATGCATCTAAAATATATCTCTCAAAACATCTTAATTCTCTCGTCTTATTGTCCAATGCACATAATTTTTTTGTTGTATTAACTTCAACAGATGCTGCATTTCTGTGTACGAACCTCTCAATGATGATCGATAAGTACTCCTTGTTTTATATATTTGACTGGGAATTGTGAGAATAACTTTATTTCTCTCGTTCAATCCATTTAAAATAAATCTGGGTGCAAGCTTATACTTTGTCATGTCATTGACAAATTTCTTCTCTTCTTCGTTTAAACGCCTCAAATATGAATGACCGGTTACAGTATCAAGTAAATCATGATTGTCTGTTCTACAACGAACACTAATTTTTCATCCTTCAGCGACACTTAACGGTATACATCTGAGAGTAAACGGACAATTTTCCTTGTGAGAACAAGTTACTGTTGATTTTGATTTATATCTTCCACCTCTTTCGCATCCCAAAATTAATTTGTCTTTTCTTTCCCTTTTCTCGGTTGATTTATCTGATTGAATGGTAACAATTAAAATTATACTTTTCCTTCCAAAGTTTTTGCCCATTCAAATACAACTTCTCGAGAGGGAAATATTTACAAAATATGTTTCAAATAAAACATCAAATATATTGCTATAAAAAAATAAAATAAAAACTTGATCGGTGCTGGATTATCAGTAATAATACTTGATCGGTGGTGAATTTTTCTGTAGAATCTATAACCGTTCTTGAAGCAGGAACCTCAACTCTACTCATACCTAATTTCAAAAATAGTAATAAATTTAATTAATAATAATATTATAAATTTATTTTCCAAAATAAAATTTTAATTATAACATACAACATGAACTTTTTACAAAAAATTGAAACTTTCTAAAGTTTTGAATTTTTTGAAACTTTCGAAATTGAGTTCCTTCGAATGTTTGAATGTTTCGAAGGTTATGTGTTTCAAAAGTTTGAAATTTTCGAGCATTACGTTTCGGAAGTTTCAAATTCATCAAAACTTTCAAAAGTTTTGATGTTTTCTGGAAAATCACACATCGGAACTTTTAAATTTATCCAAAATTTCGAAAGTTTCAGAGGATCCTAGAAAATAGCATTTCGAAACTTTGATATTTATCAAAAGTTTCGAAATTGGTTAAAATTTCTGGAAAATTAAATTTCAAAAGTTTCAAATTTAACCAAACTTTCGAAAATATCAAAATAACTCACTTTTTATTATTTCGAATGTTTGTAATTTTTGAATATTTTGAAAGATTTTGTAATTTTCGAAAGTGGGGGTGAGAAATAGAGTGGTAATTTATTTTTGATAATTTTATACATTATAAAAAAGGACAAAATGGTCTTTTCGATATAAATGGGGGGTGGGAGGTACAAGTAGGGGGGATGCACTGTACAATTCTCTAAAAATATTTTTAAAAAATTATTTTATTTTTGTTTTTGTTTTACTTCTTCTAAATTGTGTTTTGCTACTGACAAAATTTATGTGTTTTGTAGCAATGGATGATACTTAAGGTATAATTTTGTTTGATATATTGACCTATCTCACAACATAAAGCGTCAGATGGTACAACTTTACCTCAAAAAGAAACGTTGTACAGCAACTTGGATGTGCTTTTTATGGACAAGCACATAAAATTGGAAATTTGTAAACCACATTCTTCTTGTAATTTTTGTGGAAGAAATCAATAGAATAATTATTGTGAGAAGTTTTGTTTTACTTCAAATGTAAAACAAGAAAAACAAGAAGTGCATAAAATTCATTACAAGTCTAAATACGAAGCTATTTTGGTTGAATTCATGAAGTTCAATCAAGTTTCAATTGAAATATTATAGAGTCTACATGCAAGGTTATCTGAGCAAGTTTTTAAGTTTAAGAAGATGAGTGAGAAGTTGAAGATTAGAGAAGACTTCGTTGTTGCTGTAGAAAAAATTAAAATAAGCAAGTAAAAAACATGAATAAGGAAGAAGAACCAAAATTGAGTCCAAAAAAACTTAATGTGATAATAAACATTACGACTCAATCTTTATTTTGTTGGCTTCAATTGAAGATGATCATGTTGCCTAAGGATCTAACAACAGTTTAATTGAAGCAAACACTTTTTTGTCTCATATTCATTGATTTGCTCTCAAAATGAAGGAATATGAATGATGAACTATTTTTTTTTTATCATATCACCCACCTTCACAAGTTGTATCACGTGTTAAACTACTGGTGTTAAACAAGTGCTTCTTGGAAGACAATATATGGTAGATGAACCTTATAAATTTTCATTTTAATTTTTTTTTGAAACATGTATCAAATGTATTATTATGAATGAGTTGGACCAACTTCATGCTTGTGTTGTCTAATCTTTTAACTAAATTTAAATTTTGAACATTTATTTGTCTCTTTCTACTCATTTTCATTTTTCAAGCTGATGAGTTCACTTAGTGCATGTATTGTTGATTACTCTGTTGTTGTTGAAGTCTCGAATGTCAACTCATACAAATTTATTTTCAGTGATATATTTTTTCATGAGTTTTGATAGTTCATACTTCTCTATTATTCTAGCCGGTGAGTTTTGTGCCTCAACATTTAATTTTTCTTCATTATGTGATATTCTAACATGTATCATATACTTAGGCATTTTTCATTGTACCTTCTTAGTCTTTTTGCCTACTCAGAATTAATTATTATCATTTGCTATCCTCTTGGAGCCTAAATTCCTTTCTTTCTGTTACTTAGCCTTAATACAAGCCAATTGCCTAATTATTTTTTATCCTAAAACCTTGGAGTTAGGTAGAATTTTAATATTATGACTTGACAAAATTTAAAGTTTGGGGTGGTGTACAAGAGAAGTAAAAGTAAAAAACTTTTGAAAAAGAAAAAACAAATAATAATAATAATAATAATAATAATAATAATAATAATAATAATAATAATAATAATAAATGTGTCATCTTTTTAAGTAGTAATTGAATGATTCTCAAAACATCATTCATGTCAAAAATTGAGTGATTCTTAAAACACCATTCATATAAAAAAGTAGAGTACCAAATAAAAAAAGGAGAAAGTTTGAAAAAAAATGAAGTTTCTATCTCTTGTACTATACAGATAGATTATTTGTTAAAGTCATGGTATGAAGTTATAATTATTAGTAGGTTTACTTAACTCTAAGTTGTAAGTCTAATATCCCAAATGACCCATGTGCACCTTGGTTTCATTACAACCTAAAATACCTCTTAAAGTCTATGTACAATTTATATTGTGAACGTGTTTAGAACATTTTAAAGTCTATAATAGTTTATGCATGTTACATGATTTGAGTGATCATCCAATGTAAAATGACTCATGTGCACCATGATTTGAGTGAACTTGTAAATGCACGTTGAGTATGTTATTTTACAACGTCCCATTGGCATGACTTTGAGATATTAGGTAACACTTGAGTATGAAGAATATATTATATCAAGCGAATTTTTTATGATTGAATTTGATATGATATGAAGAGTTAACGTTGTGCTTCATATTGATTTTCAATTCTATTTGAATTAAATTGTGACTCATCATCATATACTTGTTTTTAATTATCTTTAAAATACTTATTTATTTTAGTTATCATAGTTTTTAACTAAGTACTCTAAGAGTTATTTATATAAATTGTTGACTTGTAATTCTTGGATCAATTAGATATTTATGCTTTTAATTTCATTATTTACAGACATATCATGTAGATTTTGTTTCGTTTCATTGGTTCAACGAAGCATCTATTATATATATTTAAAACAGACCCCCGAATGTCACCTCACCTCCGAATGCCACCTATACAAATATTTCCCACATCAACCAAAAAACTGATGTGGACCTCTCCTCCTTTCTCTCCTCTCAATCATCTCTCTCAATGTCTAATCTCATTCAATCCTCCTCTCAATCCCTAATTTCTTTAATGACTAATCTCCAACTCTTTAATCTCTTTAATCCATATTTCTCTTCTTCCTTCCACAATTTCTTTAATACCTCCAAAATCTATTTGATAATACTATTTTATAATAAATTTATAAATTATAAAATTATTTTACAATTATTTATAATAAATTTATAATTTATAAATTATTTTACAATTTGATAATAATTTATAATTTATATTATTATCAAATTATTTTATAAGTTATTTTAAAATAAATTTATAAATTATTTTATAATATTATAATTTATATTATTAATCATTAAATTCAATGGAAAAAACCACCTAATCACTCATAAATATCAACATAAATATACAATTATATTATTCCACTTATGCTGAGTAATGATTTTATCGTTAAAAATTTAATTACTCATTAATGTCAATTCATTTATAATTTCTTTCAATTTATGTCAATCCATCTTTAGTAATATTTTATACAATAAAAATATATATTCTATTTGACAAAAAATACAAAAATTTATAAAAAATAATCATAAAATAAGAATATATAAAAAATAATTAAAAAAGTTACTTCCAATTATTAAAATACACAAATTTATTTAAAATTATAATATATGAATATATTAAAAAATATAATGAACAAAAGTTTACTATATATATATGTGTTTTGAAAAAATATGTTAACACTAAATTTTTATCAATTAAATTATATATTTATAATTGAATGCTATTTTTTATTTTAATTTTCCTTATTATAATGATAATTTGAATGTTAAAAAATAATTGAAAATTTAAGTATTTCATAAAATTAAATTACTTTTTCATAAAAATTATTAAAAAAGTTATTTCCAATTATTAAAATCTATCATCTATTATATATATTTAAAATAGACTCCTGATGCCACAACAATTTATTTTTTTTTTTACAAACTTTTTGATGAAATATATTCAATAATTTTTTTTTTACAACAACTTCTCATGTTCGCAATTAAAATATTATAATAATAAAACAAATAAATTTAGACTACACTACAATATAATTCAACATTAACATTATTTTAAAATAAAAAATATTAAATAGTAAATCATATTTTTAAATTTTTATATCTTATTTTTGGATATGTATTTTACATTTTATTTCATCAAATAAATACAAGTATCATTATATGTTGAAAAATAAA
>NC_021162.2:45509950-45517703 GCF_000331145.2 Cicer arietinum | reverse complement strand
TCATCTATTATATATATTTAAAAAAGACTTCGATGCCACAACAACTTTTTTTTTTTTACAAACTTTTGATGAAATATTTTCAAATTTTTTTTATAACAACTTCTCATGCTCGCAATTAAAATATCATAGTAATAAAACAAATAAATTTAGACTACGCTACAATATAATTCAACGTTAACATTTTTTTAAAATAAAAAATATTAAATAGTAAATCATATTTATAAATTTTTACATCTTATTTTTGGGTTTGTATTTTACATTTTATTTCGTCAAATAAATACAAATACCATTATATGTTGAAAAATAAATTAACAATCAAAGTACAATGAGTCAAACAATTATCCTATATAATAAGTTATCTTACGAATTTTACAAAATATTTTAAAAATTAAATTAGATAATTGTGATAAACATGATTTTCCTTCATTTTAATTTTCCTAATCATATTCAATAATTAAAAATCAATAGAGTAATATTATAAAATAACTATATTTATAATACATGAAATATTACTTATAAAACTTATAAAATTAATTAATTAATATCCGCGCAGCGCGCATGCCATAATCTAGTGTTGATTGTTTGCGTAAAGTCTATGCACAATTATTAGTAGGATTGAAAACAATTGAATGGAGAGCCCTTGTCGAGAAAAGTAAAGCAAAAATAAGGTTCAAACTTTTAGATGCAAGGGATGAGATAACTACACATTATATAAAATTTTATGTTTTTTTATGTATTTTTTAATAAATATTATGAGTAGCTAATTTATTAATTGATTATGGAAAAAATGAACCTCGTTGAATCTCTGTAGTTTTAATTTGGTTTAAATATGTTTTTGGTCTCTGTAAATGTACCTTTTTTATTTTGGTCTTTGCAATTTTTTTTTTTTGTTTACATTTCTGTAATTAAAAAATAAATTATTTTTGGTCCTTAATGTTAAGTACCTGTAAATGTATCCTTTTTTTTTTTGTTTACATTTCTGTAATCTAAAATTATTTTTTGAATTTCATCCCTGCAATATTCAAAAAAATTATTTTTTGTCCTTAACGTCTCTGATGAAATGCAATAATTTGTATAGTTAATTTTATAAGATACTTCCAAAAATTTATAGTTAATTATTTTTTTCTTTTAATTTATCTTTATAATTTTAACTAAAATCTGCTTTTAAGCTTTAGGTTTTGTTCATTATAAGTTAAAATAAATAAAATATATATTAGGTGATAGATTTATTTTAATCATTATTTTATATTAATATAATTGTAGTTAATATTATATTCATTTTATTTTAATTATACTATTATATTATATTATATGTTTATTGTTGTAAATTTGTTTTTTTATGAACTATATCATTAAACTTACTAGAATTAATATATATATATATATATATATGCTGAATATATTTGAAAATAAGTTATCTATAAAACTTAAATCAACTGACAAATAACAATATTATTTGATTGGATACCATGTTTCGAGTTAAAATCATGGACCTCGATGTTGTTTGTGAATGTTAATAAATTTTAAATTATTTTAAAACAGAAGATTAATAATAATAAATTTTAAAATAGAAGATTAAACAGAAAATGAAAATTAATTTAATAATAATAAATAAATAAATTAGAAGATTAATAAATTTTAAATTATTGAAGTGAAAATATTTTAAACATTACTTGGCATAAGTTTATTATTAATAAAGATCAATTTGTATGTTATTTTATATTTTTAAATTAGTTGATTAAGTGATTTTACTGAACACTTGTTCTACATAAATAATTCGATTAATGAGTTAATAAATATTAAATAGCATTGAGAAAAAAGTCAAAGATTTCATATCTATTACTAATATTTCTCGATTTCTACTTACAAACTAATCACGAAGGTAAATAAAATAAAATAAAAACTTTACCAAACACTTTGAACTATTCTTTCCACAACAAGTTATTAGATAACTATACAAATAACTATACAAATTAAGGTAACTAAAAAAAATTAATTATATAGTTTTGGAAGTATCTTATAAAAATAACTATACAAATTATTGCATTTCATTAGAGACGTTAAGGACAAAAAATAAATCTTTTTAATATTGCAAGGATGCAATTCAAAAAAATATTTTTCAGGAACTAAAACTGAAAACTATTATATTTACACGGACCAAAAATTGTTTTCCTTTGTCAATTAACGTTTTTGTAACGTTCACTTAACGTTAAAGGCTAATTTTTTTTATATTACATGAATGTAAACAAAAAAAAATTACGAGGAGAAAAATAAAAAAAGGTTTTATTGACAAGGACCAAAAATATATTTAAACCTTTTAATTTTTATTTACTATTTAGTTAATTATAAAGTATTTGATTATTCATATATTTTTGTTCTTAATATTTTTCTGTGCTTGATCACTAAAATAGGCTATAATATCTAGAACCAAAATATATGTTCATATTTCAATACTTTTATAGGAATACAAACTATTAATATGTGTCTAATAAATTAATGTCCGTACATGTTTGAAGTAACAAGTCTAATTATCTAAGAAATTAGGATTCGTTTTTATAAAAAAAGGTATTTTGAACCAATTATTTGGTCTTAGTCTAGTTTGTTAATTTGATGTAATCAAATAAATTAGATTGTTAAATTATTGAATCAATAATGACGTAGGGAAAAGGAGGTGATTTGAATGCCTAATTATTTTTCTCATAATTTCTATGTTGTTAATTTTGTTTAGTTTGTACTCAAACAACCAATTATAAGCTTTTTAATCACTTGAGTGTTACTCACTTTGTTACGTAACTAAATTAAACGCAGCTCCTGTGAACATGGTCTTCTTATTACTGTTATTAAACAATTTGATATACTTGTCAAAAAGTTTTCGCTGGCAGTATAAGGAGTTTTTTAGTTTAAAAACATGTTTTAAGAATTAAGTATCCTTAATTTTTGGTGGTTGCTTAACATAAACTTTTTCATTTATAAAACCAATTTAAAATGCACTTTTTACATCCATTTAATATAAAGTCATGTTATCATTTGCATTAAAAAATAGAAAAATTCTAATAGCTTCTAGTCTAGTTACAGGAGTAAATGTTTCAGTATAACCAATACATTCATAATGGCTATGTCATTGTGCCACAAGTTTGCATTTATTTCTTACCACTTTTGCATCTTCATCTACCTTGTTTTGGAAAATCCACTAGCTTCTAAGCGGAAGTTTTCCTTCTGGTTTTGGTACCAAATTCATACGTCATTTCTTTATAACGAATGAGTTCTTCTTTCATTGCAGTGTTCCATCCTTTGTTTGACAATGCTTAGTCAACGGAGGTTGGTTCAATCTAAAAAAAATGCAAGAAAAGACTCATTTGTGAATAATGATCTCGTTTTGATTCTATCTCCAACATCACAAATGATTAAATTGATTAAGTGTGATGATTTGTATTTCCGTCCTTCCTTTGGTATGAGATGACTTATACTACTAGAGGCATTATCCATCCTTTGTTTATAACGAATGAGTTCTTCTTTCATTGCAATGTTCCATCCTTTGTTTGACAATGCTTAGTCAACGGAGGTTGGTTCAATCTCAAAATAAAAAGATGGAAGAAAAGACTCATTTGTGAATAATGATCTCGTTTTGATTCTATCTCCAACATCACAAATGATTAAATTGATTAATTGTGATGATTTGTATTTCCGTCCTTCCTTTGGTATGAGATGACTTATACTACTAGAGGCATTATCACAAATTTTGTCATCTACTTCATCAATGAGGTTTAAGCATGTATTTTTTTGTTGCTTTCCAATGGGAGTATCATCTAGTTTATCCATGATTTTCAAATCGACAAAAGCTTTAACATTCAAATCTTTGTCATTGAACCTATCATGTATTGATTCTATAACATTCAACGTTTCGAGTTATATACTTTACTCAGAGTATCTTAAAAAGATACATTTTTGAAATTTTGAATCAAACTTGCCTAGGTTGTCCTTAGTATTTCTAACATATAATAGTTCCATCCAAATTAATGACACTATGAAATATTGGGTTTTCTACTATTCCAATATTCATAAGAAGTTTTATTTAGAGTAGGACTGATATAGATTTTATTTTGGTCAAAACATGATGTATTAATTGCTTCTTCACAAAAGTGCTTAGCCACATTTGTTTCGTGTATCGCGGTTTTGGCCATCTATTGAAGATATTTCTCTTTCTTTTGTACAACATTAAAAATCATGAAATATAATATTTTCTTCACAAAAGTTTTCAAAAGATTTATTTTCAAATTCTACACCATGATCACTACAAATGGTTCTCATACACTAACTTTTCTCATTTTGTAGTTGTTTGCAGAAAGTATAAAGAACTTCATATTACTCATCCTTGTGGGTAAGGAATTTAACCCATGTCCATATAGAGTAGTCACCAACATTGACGAGTCCATATTTTTAACCACTTACATAGGTCGCCTTGTTGGACCAACCAAAACAACGTGTCACAACATTTTTAGGAAAAAATGCTAGAACCAAGTTGGTTTGAAGAACTATGACCCTTACATATTTTGATGATAGCAAAATAATTTTGTGGGAACAATTTAAAAAACTAATGTTCTGATAAAGTGTGTAGTTCCCAGATCAAGTGCATTTTATAGAATCTTACATTATATCCTCTAATGATTAGACTAAGATAAAGGAACACCAATACTCTGTACTAATGATTAGACTAAGATAAAGGAACACCAAGACTCTGATACTAATTCCTTATGTTAAGTCTGGTGAACACGCTCTGAAACGTATCACTGAAATTTCTAGATAATATAAGCAATGCTCTAATTCTTCTGCATTTGATGACTACAAAAAGCATCTGATCATCTGCCTCTGATAACCTTGACAAGCAAGTGATTTTATGTCTCTGATAATCGCATCAAGCATCTGATTGTCTGACTCTAGTTAATAATGTATACTCTAATGAAAGTTAACACTCTTATGGAAGACAATATTATGATGATAGTCAATGCTCCAAAGAAGACAAAGTTTTTGCGCATTCTTTGATAAATACCTTGAACTAGTTATTTGTTAGAAGGTCTATGAGATACACTATGTCAATCATATCTTAAGGTCCTTTTCTCTTCGTACCAATTACAAGGATTTATTTTGACAAGTTTTTAGTGGCGAATCAATTACAATGATTCATTTTGTCAAGTTATTAATGGTGAATGCATATCATAAGGTTTGATACAAAATTGTGTTAGACATGCTGATTTCTTGTAATTAGAATATCGACCATAAACCCTAAAGATCTCTATAAAAGGATGTGCAATCCTTACTTGCAAAGCACGATAATAAGCATAATGAAAGTCTTTTATGCATTCTTGATCTTAATTTTTGTTTTCGCTAGTGTTAGAGAAATATTTCTGAGAATGCAACTTTGTAAACACGCTCTTGTGAGAGATTGTTATGAAAAAGCCTAAACTTATTCTTTTGTATCCTAGCCTAGTAGTGGCGGCATCCCTCAATAGCTTGGTTGTACTAAGCTAGAAGGTTGAGAAGACTTGAACACAATCATTTTGACTAGTTGGTGTTCAACGGAAGTGTGATTTAGTGGTGAATTAGTGGATTAAATTCTTTAGGTTGAAGGGAATTGACGTAGTTTATGTGTAGGTGGTGAACTAGAATAAATTTATGTGTTATTCTGTTTATGTGCTCTATTTTCATTACGTTGGTTTTTAGTTTTATTTATAAATGGTTTTTATAATAAAATACAATTCAAACCCGGCCCCTTTTCTTGTATTTCACGTTTTACAGAAAATGAATTTTTAAATTATTTCCATTTTGTAGATGTCTCACAACGAGCATCTGATTTGAATTTCATATTCGACATCAGTGCAATATAAATAATTATACCTTTAGGTACTCAAATATATTTGGGTCATGTGTTGTTTGTTTTGAAAGACATTTTTTTTCTTTTCATGTTTTCAACGTAGGACATTTTTTTATCATTACCTTTTTTATAACAGAATGAATAGTATTTGCTATTATTCTCTAAAATTAGCTAAATTTTTTTCTTCTTTTTCTTAAAACCAATTCATCGTTTGTCATTTATGCTAACTCCATCTATCATATAAGTTTGTTTCCTTCTATCTATGTCATTGGCTAGAAATTCGTAAAAAGCTTCTTCATATTTCAAAGAGTTGCATTTATCTATCTTTGATGAACTGGGAATTTTATCTTTCAAATCACGAATTTCCTTTTTCAAGGTATCACATTCAAATTGGAGGATGTTAAAACTTTCAACTAACACTAAGTATTCATTTTGTAAACTGTTATACATGTGATGACTCTTCATCATATGCATATTTTCCCACTGTTTTATTCTTATTTATCCTCAATCATCAGTTAAATTAAGGATTTATTTGATACATTTTGTTGATTTTTGTTCTTTGATTTAATAAAATGTTTTTTGTTTTTATTTCGTTGATTAAGTAGGAATTTGTCGTAGTTTTACATTGCGTTTTGTTTTAGTGCAGTGCTGAATTTTTGTGAAGAATCAACATGATATATGTGGAGTATTTCAGCCATATCTGGAGTTCTAGATGTCCACTTAGTGTCCCTCCAAGTGATAATGAAAGCTAAGATCCATATCTACAACTTTCATGAAGATACCGGGACCAAATTCAGACACAAAAGATGAGAAAAATGCAAAATACATCAGACAGCAGATGCTGTGCGCCTGGAGCGCGCCCTGCGCGGCTGGGGCGCGCGACGCGCACTAGAAACCATAAAGACACAGATTTTTACTGTTTTAGGATCTTTTTGACTCTTGGGAACTTGGGAGACTTGTGCCCTAGCATAGAAACTCAAAGACGGCCGTTTCTAACGCCATTGAAGCAGTTTTATCAAGAATCATCCATGAATCATTCTTGTAATTCTTCTTTAATCCTTATCTTTTGTATCTCTGTCATGAGTAACTAAACCCTATTTGTTAGGGATGAGTGTAACCAGATGAAACCCTTATTTTTCTGATTTGATTTCTAGTTATATGAATGAGTTTATTGAATTATTTTTCTCATCTCTGTGCTTAATGCTTTTTATTGCTTGATCAACATTAAAATGTTCTACGATTTGTATTTTGAAACGGAAGTGGACTTTACAAATGCTTGAGATGAGAAATTCATGAATTTGTAGTCTAGGGATAGATGCAGGTCATGAAACCAATTAAATTAGTTGCAAAGCAATAATTTACAATAGAATTTCTATACGATAATGCTTAATTCTAATCATAAATCTACTAAGGAATTAGGGGTTACTTTGGAATTAAAGGTTCTGTCACTAAGACATTAGGGCAATAATAATAAAGAGAATTCGGTAATAATTCAATAAAGGAATTCAATAACTAGGATCAAATTAGACTCCAAAGCTGGATTCGAAGTGAAACTCATCCCTGATATTTTTCTCATTATAAAGGATCAATTTTATTACTGTTGTTAAATTCAAATATTATTTCAATCAATTTGGAATTTTTTTGTTCAATTTTAGTAATTAAATATAATTCGATAGTAAAACGCAATCCTTGAGTTCGACACTCGGTACTACCGTTTTATTATTACTTGCAACGATTCAGTACACTTGCTGAAACGCAATCAAGTTTTTGGCGCCGTTGCCGTGGATTGCCATATCACTATTGAATTTAATTTATTTACTGAATTGAAATTTTTTGCTCTGCAATAAAATTTTTGATTTTATTTTATTTTATGTTTTTTTTTTT
>NC_021162.2:45507910-45509346 GCF_000331145.2 Cicer arietinum | reverse complement strand
GAACCCAAGAAACAATGTTAATGCAGTGACCACGAGGAGTGGCAAGGTGAGTGAACAAGTACCACCTGAAGCCAAACAGAGTAGAAGTACCTTGACTCCAACTCACCGGGAGGAAATGGTCACTCCAATATCGGTTGAAGAGCACATCGCTATTGAAAAGGAGGAAGAACCCGTGGTACAAAAAGGGGAACCACTGTCAAAACCAGAAATTCGACTTCCATTCCCTCAAAGATTAAGGAGGGAAGAAACTGAAAAGCAATTTGGTAAGTTTCTTGATGTTTTTAAAAAATTACAAATTAACATCCCTTTTGCAGAAGCACTAGAGCAGATGCCGACATATGCTAATTTCATGAAGGAGATTCTATCGAAGAAAAGAAAAATTGGCGGTGAAACAGTGATGCTAACCGAAGCATGTAGTGCTATACTACAGAGAAAACTTCCGCCGAAGCTCAAGGATCCTGGAAGCTTCTCAATCCCGTGTGCCATTGGAAATAGAACTTTTGGGAAGGCTCTGTGTGATCTTGGGGCTAGTGTAAGTCTTATGCCCCTTTCCATATACAAAAAACTGGGCATGGGAAAAGTCAAAAACACACAGTTGATGCTACAATTTGCGGATCGCTCAATGAAACACCCTTATGGAGTGGTGGAAGATTTGTTGGTTAAAGTGGATAAGTTCATTTTTCTAGTGGATTTCGTGGTACTAGACATGGAGGAAGACAATGACATTCCTTTGATTTTGGGGAGACCGTTCTTAGCAACAGGGTGAGCTATGATTGATGTAGCAGATGGCACCTTAACCTTTAAGGTAAATGAGGAAACAGTCACATTCAATATTTTAAAAGCCATGGAGCATTCAAACGAAAGAGAAGGGTGCAACCGAATTGAGATTTTTAATTCGATAGTCGATGAAGAAGGTGAACATCAAGGACACATTATGCCATTAGAAATAGTGTTAGGCCTAGCCCAATATGTTATCCAAAGGTGAAAGAAGTTTTAGCCATGCCAGAAGCATCATCATCGTACTCCCCCCGTTTCCCCACTACATGGGAGGGGTTGAAAAGGAATGAAGATGAATATATAGAGAAAAAGCAGTTGCCACGTCACTTGAAATATGTATCTTTTGGTGAGAAGGATGATGTGTTCTTCATGTCATATATACCACCTTGACAATAGTTGAGACGTCAAGCTAATGACTTTAAAGAAGCGCTTATTGGGAGGCAACCCAATTTTATATCCTTTGCACCGTATTTATTTATTGCATTTCACATTTATTTTACTCCATTTAGTTCCAATTTTAGTCTCTAATTGCTAGTTCTCTTAGTTTTGATGTTTGGTATGAGCAAGGAATTAAAAAGATGCGTTGAGAAGCGATCGTACGGCTCCAAATGACACAACGTGCGCCTGAAGCGTTTTTCCAGACACCAGGAGGCATGTTT
>NC_021162.2:45505055-45506593 GCF_000331145.2 Cicer arietinum | reverse complement strand
TGTGATTGCTAACTATAATTTTTTCAAGCATATGGTAGCGTGATGCATGTTCTAGGATTTGAGTGATAAATTCATAAACCTTTCTAAACACTTGAGAGAAATTTTAGTGAGATTGTGTGAAGAGAGAGTTGAATTTGATGAATGAGTGCCAAGGTGTACAAATCTTGTTGTCTGTATTTTTGAAAACAACCATAGAGCATGATGAATGTTTTGCAGTAGCAAGAACTTTGAAATTTGAGTTTGATGTAATTTGAGAAATTAAATTTAAGTGTGCATTTAACAGGACCAAATATTAATTTAATTGTTGCTTGGGGACAAGCAATAGATTAAGTTTGGGGTTGTGATAACTCTTCATCATATGCATATTTTCCCACTGTTTTAGTCTTATTTATCATCAATCATCAGTTAAATTAAGGATTTATTTGATACATTTTGTTGATTTTTGTTCTTTGATTTAATAAAATGTTTTTTGTTTTTATTTCGTTGATTAAGTAGGAATTTGTCGTAATTTTACATTGCGTTTTGTTTTAGTGCAGTGCTGAATTTTGGTGAAGAATCAACATGATATATGTGGAGTATTTCAGCCATATCTGGAGTTCTAGATGTCCAATTAGTGTCACTCCAAGTGCTAATGAAAGCTAAGATCCATATCTACAACTTTCATGATGACACCGGGACAAAATTCAGAGGCAAAAGATGAGAAAAATGCAAAATACATCAGACAGCAGATGTTGTGCGCCTGGAGCGCCTGAAGCGCATTTCTCAGGTTTGGCCTCTGCCAACGTGCGCCTGGGGCGCGCGACGCGCACCAGAAACCATAAAAACGCAGATTTTTACTGTTTTAGGATCTTTTTGACTCTTGGGAACTTGGGAGACTTGTGCCCTAGCATAGAAACTCAAAGACGGTCGTTTCTAACATCATTGGAGCAGTTTTATCAAGAATCATTCATGAATCCTTCTTGTAATTCTTCTCTAATCTTTAAATTAAATTTTTATCACACTCTATTCTACCTAAATAATTATAATCTTCATTTTTATTTAATTGTTTTGACGTGACAATTACATGGAGACTATTTATGATGTCATTATTTCATAAATGTACATTTTTATTTGATTAGTTTCGATAATCATGAAATTGATGGGTTAGATATGTTTGTTTTATTTTGTTATGTGTGAGTGGTATTCTTGTCTTGCTTGATTTATTTTAGTTGATAAAATATTAGTTGAATTATTTAATTAAATTAGAATTTATATAAGTTATATTGTTTGTTAGTTTTATTTGCGACCAAATAAGTATTCATTTTAGGAGATATTATAGAGTTAGTGAAACCAACCTTTATGTATAAGTGTTTTGAAAATATTTTTGGTTCATCCTATAAAAACAAAAATTACTGACTTGACTCATTCTTTTATTCTCCTTTATGACAAGATTTTATGACAATTCATGGTGTTTCTTGGCATAATGTGCATTAATTCATTTTAAACACCTTTAATTTATTTTTTAAAGGAAGATTATAAATTTAATTATAAGTTTTTTT
>NC_021162.2:45481407-45504712 GCF_000331145.2 Cicer arietinum | reverse complement strand
GAATTGGATTTTTAATATTGTTATCTTTGTGGTTGCCTAAGTGGCTTGTGATTTATGTGATTATCTAATTGGGTGGTGATATGTATCTTTGAGCTTCATTATCATTTCATGACATATCATATGCATCTTTGTGGACGCCTGTGTGGCTGGGTTAATTTTCCCCATTGGTATGGGTGACTTCTGTGTGGACGCCTGTGTGGCTGGTTATATCCGGATCATATATGTTTAGGAGCATGCATGACTTGCATACATTTTTATGTTATTTTATTTTGATCTAATTATTTGATATACGATTGCTACTTGATTTATTTAGATACATTCTATGACTTTTGATACATCTTTAAGAACTATTAAAGAATCAATTTTTTTAAAATCTTTTATTACGAAAAGATTTAAAGAATCAATTTTTTTTAAAATCTTTTATTACGAAAAGATTTTATATTCATATTTTATGGTTGTTAATTTATTATTTGGTTTAATTTTGTTGTGGGATGAACTGACCCCTTACACCAATATTTAGGTACTAATGATATCAAAAGTCGTATGAATGATGTTTGATTGGTGCACGCGCGTGGGAAAATGAGACCTTTACTTTAAAAATAATATTTTGTATTACTAAAAATTTTGTCGTACATTGTAAAGTTATTTACTTTTCATTATTGACTTTTAATAGAAATGCGGAAGTGAGATTTCATTTGCTGGTAAATAATTGAATGTAATTAATTTCAGTCAACCTTGCTTATTTTGAATTTCAATTAAAGAGACTTTATTTTATTTTGGAGCATAAATGAATATTGATCTAATAACTGGAATATTGATTTCGCAAATAAATGAATAAATAATATTTTAGTAAATCACATTACGTTCTTTTAATGAAAAAAAAATTAATTAGTTGTTTCTAAAAGAAAATAAATATTTTTTAGTAATATTCGTATAAAAAATTTGGGGCGTTACAGAATCCTTCTTGTAATTCTTCTCTAATCTGTATCTCTTTTATCTCTGTCATGAGTAACTAAACCTTATTTGTTAGGGATGAGTGTAACAAGATGAAATCCTTATTTTTATGATTTGATTTCTAGTTATATGAATGAGTTTATTGAATTATTTTTCTCATCTCTGTGCTTAATGCTTTTTATTGCTTGATCAACATTAAAATGTTCTACGATTTGTATTTTGAAACGGAAGTGGACTTTACGAATGCTTGAGATGAGAAATTCATGAATTTGTAGTCTAGACATAGGTGCACGTCATGAAACCAATTAAATTAGTTGCAAAACAATAATTTACAAGAGAATTTCTATACGATAATGCTTAATTCTAATCTTAAATCTACTAAGGAATTATGGGTTACTTTGGAATTAAAGGTTCTGTCACTAAGACATTAGGGCAAGAATAATAAAGAGAATTCGGTAATAATTCAATAAAGGAATTCAATAACTAGGATCAAATTAGACACCAATGTTGGATTCGAAGTGAAACTTATCCCTGACATTTTTCTCATTATAAAGGATCAATTTTATTAGTGTTGTTAAATTCAAATATTATTTCAATCAATTTGGAAATTTTTTGTTCAATTTTAGTAATTAAATATAATTCGATAGTAAAACGCAATCCTTGAGTTCGACACTCGGTACTACCGTTTTATTATTACCTGCAACGATTCAGTACACTCGCTGAAACGCAATCAACATGTATGAAATTTTGTGAAATTTGTTGAACAATTCTTGAGAAAAATATGCTAAATCAGGTTATCATATAAAAAGTCGTTGCTAATTAATTAAGTAAAATACAAAGTAAAACTCTTAATTCTCGGTATCATTTATCAAAGTGGAGTTCCTCCTAAATTTGAACTTCAAGACTTATTAACCTGTAATAATTGCGATTTCCCAAACACAAGGCCAAGCCAGTCAAACTCAAATAACATTATTAATCGTAAAAAAACCATATCGTTACACAAACATTCTTCAAGAAAAAATATCACATTATAAAGTCAAAAGCACTCAAGGAAAATAAATACATTTCACTATAACATCAAATAATCTAAGTGAAATTATCACACACGATACATATTAATCACAACAAAACAATCACACAAAAATCAATGCTATGCATGAGCTTAGACTTTACTTCACAATGTGGTACCATTCGAACTCTGAAGCACTTGGTTAGGAGGTTTGATACTATGGCACCACCAGGGTGGACGGACAATTCAAATTGGTCATGTCCTCATAGATCCCTGTACTCAACTTGAGACATATATATGCAACAATCGAGGTAAACATGTGTTGCGTGGTAGCTTCTAATATTTGGAGTGTTACCTCCAAGTCTTTAACAATCTTACCTAAAGGCTCATCAACAGACCGCCACGATCAGGTTCATTCAGTTGTACATCCCCAAATTCACTAGGCTTGTCAAACCCTACCTATATGATGAAAAAAATAATCTTCACTTCAAAAATTCCCATTAACTTCAAATATTCCCAACATCTATTTTCTCCACTCGTTAGCCTAGACTACTCCATTAAGAGCGTCATCTTTAGCACAAGTTGAAATCATCACTATTTCATCAATTATGGGGTACTTCAATATTCTCATCACAATTTTATAACATCATTAATCATACATAACCATGATCATCATATAAACTCTTCACAAATTTATAACATCACTATCATCAATCAAATGTCATCATTATCGTGAAATATACATATATGTTATACAATACATCCATCTTTTATTATCATATTACATAAATTCGTCCAATCAAACATATGCACATAATTTCATTCGGCATTAAACATCACAATAATATCAAATATCAAATACCACACAATAATCAAAAATTAAATCAATCAACACCTTACAAACATTTCTATTTAACATTTTAATCTCACAATCCTCATATTTTTACCTTAATTAATTTATCTCTCAAAGGGATACTGTAGTACATGGAGAGCCCCGAAGAATTGTTGAGAAATACGGTTTTCCTATTCATCTCACAAACTCATGAATTCAAACACTCTATCACCCCTTACCTTATTTAGACGCTTTCTCAAACACATAAATCAATGGATGTTTTCAACAACAACTACAAATAAACCGCGTGCAGCGAGAAAAATCTTAATAAACGGCGAGTTCACTAAATCGTGGAGACGTGACTCATTAACTATGTGGAGCATAAAAATATTTTTAAATAATTAATAATAATCTTATGAATAAAAATAGAGTCAAATCAACGAGAAAAAACTGCAGGAAAAGTCTCACCGACTCGTTGGAGTGCTGGAACAGTTCAACGCCAACTTCACCGAAAAATAGAAATGAGTAATTCTTCTTGAAAGTTTCGACAAGAGGAATCCAAAAACGATGCCAGTTTTTTGACACGATAAACGTCGTGATCAGAATCAGCAAAAAACAGCTTTCGCAAGCAAAGAAATGCATCTGTTTCTCATTAAACAAAGCCACAATAGATAAAATTGATGCCAAAAATGGTTTCGGTGGTCGATTTTGTGTGGGATAAAGGTTGGGATCGATTCAAATGGCAAGGAATTGATGGAAATGAAATTTAGAGGAAGATATTTTCTTTTATGGCTGCGTTGCATTCTTGAGAAGAAGAGGAAGTCTTTCTCAATTTTTTTTAAAAGCATATTGAAAGGTGCGGATAGAAAAGGTTCAAAACTGAGGTGTAGAAAGCAAGCAATCCAAACAAAGTAATAGCATAAACAAACAACAATAAAGAGTGCAGAAAATGGTCTATCCCAAAATTTATTAAATTTTTTATTCTATTTTTAAAGTGTCCCAAACAATTTAATTACTTGTTCTATTCATCTATAATTAAAATATTATTCTCTAAAATACTCACATTAAAATACTAATATCTGCCCACACTCTTTTAGATTCCAAATATCTTTTATTTATTATTTTTTTAAACTTTAATAAAATATTCAACTCTAAAATATAGACACTAAAATACAATTAGTTATAGAAAAATATATAAAATAATAAAATATAATATATGTTATTTATATCACTTATTTAATAAAAAATATACAAGATTAACATATTACAGAAAATATCCATATAACGAAAATTAGTCACAAAATTTATCAACATACATTCTAAAATAGTTTTAACACCAAATTAATTATTTAAAATCCTATTTCATTAATAAAATAGTTTATGTAACTTATTATTAATCATATTATTTAAATTATTTAAATTCCTTTCTTGGTATGTTAATGATATTCTTCTAAAGAGATAACAGCCATCATCTTGATTGTTTATGTAACTTATTATGTGTTTTATATTCTTCATCGAGTTTCTTTCTAGGAATGGCAAAACCCTTTGTCATCCTTCAGAGCTTTATACCTATCTTCTACCATGTCTCATAGTTCAAGACTATGTGCGATACCCTAAAACCTAAAGTAATATATATCATAATCTATACCATATTATTATAAAATATTTGTAGCAAAAAAATAAAAACTCTTTCAAAAGAAAGAGAAACATTAATCCTTTTCTTTTTTCTTTCTTTTTTTAAAATACAATCGGAACACTTTATTCCTTTTTTCTCTCTTATAAAGTAGTTTAATCTCAATAAACTTGATTTAAGTATAATTTCTTAGTTTAATTCAAAAATCTTACTAGTACCTATAAGGTTTTCATACAACAGTCATTTCTAATTAAATCAGTAAAATACAACTTATAACTTTCATTCCCGATATCACCTATCATAACAGAGCTTCTCCTAAACTTGAACTTCAAGAATCATTAACTTGTAATAACTGCAATTTTGCAAATGTATGGCCAAGTCATTCAAACACGAACAACGAATGAGGTGGATTTCGAAATCATGTTGATAGTATAATATAAATTAGAAGAACATACAAACAATCATAGTAAATGGTATCATAATACATCTTGATATATTAAAATATTCAAGAAAAATAATATTACATTATAATGTCAACATCAAGTAAAATCAATATATCTTTATATCATGACATCATCCAAGAGAAATTATTATAACTTTTGAAATACATTAATCACAATAAAACAATCACAAGAAAATATAATATTATGCATGAGATTAGTCTCTACTTCTAACTCTAAAGTACTCGATTAGGAGGCTTGATATTATGCCACCACACAAGTGGAAGGACAATTCAAATTGGCCGTGTCCTCATAGATTCCCTTAACTCAACTCGAGACACATATACGCGACAATCGAAGTAAACGTGTGTTGCATGGTAGCACTAGACATTTGGAGTGCTAATTCCAAGTCACCTAGGAATTTCCACCTGAATATCTCCAAAGTCTAACAATCTTGCCTTAATGCTCAATAGTAACCGTAACAAATAGGATCATATAGTTGTACTTCCCCTGAAATGACTAGGTTTGTCAGACATTATCAATATGATGCCAATATAATCTACACTTCAAAGAAATAACATCTAGTTTCTCTCCTCGTTGGTCTAAGATACTCGATTAAGAGCATCATCTCAGGCACAAATTTAAATCACCATTATTTCATCAACTACAGAGTTACTTCAAAATTCTCATCACAAATTTATAACATCACTATTATCAATCATAAATCATCATATAAACTCATCACAAATGTATGGTATTACTATCATCAGTCGTACATTATCATCATCACATAAATTTATCACAATTTATAACATCACTGTCATCAATCATATATCATTACATATACTTATCAAAAATTTATAACATCTCATAAACTCGTAATCAAACATTTATACAAAATTCATTCGACACCCAATATCACAATAATATCAAATATCCCACATTCAAAAATATTAAATCAATCAACAACTTATAAATGTTTCTATTATACATTTTATTCTCACAATTTCTGTATTTGCACATTAATTAATTTATCCTTCAAAGGACTATTGCCGTACGTAGCGAGCCCACATGAAGCGTTGGAAAATTCAGTTTTCCCGATCATCTTACAATATATTATACTGATGAATTCAAATTCTCTCTCACCTCTTACCTTATTTAGATTGTTTCTCAAATACATAAATCAATTGGAGTTTTCAACAACAACATAAGATCGACAATATATAGTTAGTGAATTCGAATAAACGACAAGTTCACTAAGTTGCCGAGACGCGACTGGAAAATTATGTGAAGCATAACAATTAATCTTATATAATTAATAACAATTTTAGAAGCAAA
This sequence comes from Cicer arietinum, assembly GCF_000331145.2. Taxonomy (NCBI): domain Eukaryota; kingdom Viridiplantae; phylum Streptophyta; class Magnoliopsida; order Fabales; family Fabaceae; genus Cicer; species Cicer arietinum. Next base: position 45,498,506 of record NC_021162.2, on the reverse strand, counting down.
ATTGGCGTCAAAACTAAATAAATAAAAAGCAGAAAAAGTCTCGTCGACTCGTTGGACCGCTGAAATGGTCTGACGTCAACTACACCAAAAAAAGTAAAAATGAGTAGTGCTTCTTGAAGGTTTCGACGAGAGGAATCCAAATGTGATGCCAATTTTTTGAGACGACAAATGTGGTGATTGTAATCAGACAAAAACCGCTCGCCCAAGGAAAGAAATGCAACTTTTTTTATGAAACATAGTCACAATTAATAAAATTGATGCCAAAAATGGATGCAATGGCCGATTTTGTGTGAGATAGTGGTTGAGATTGATTCAAGTGGCAAGAAATATGTGGGAGTGAATTTCAAAGAAAGAGGGTTTAACGTTTTGGTATTTTCTACTGTTATCTATTTTTTTTCTTTTCTTTTTAATTGTAGATGGAGGGGTGCAATTAGCAGATGCATAGATTCAAGAGTAAATCCGATTGTAAAGCAAAATATAGGGATTCGAGTCAGAGGCTGAAATGGGGGTGTAATGAGCCACTCGCTAGTGTTGGAAAGAAAAGTTCAATCCAATAACAATAATAACCCAAATTAATATGCAGAAGTAGAAAATAGGGGTGTAAATAGATGTTTGGTCCAAAATTTATCTTCTAATATTTTTAAAACATATAATTTATTTTACTGATGTACATTAAAAAAAAATTCTTCAAAATACTCATATCATATCATATCATAGCAAATACATATATAAAGAAAATTAGTTCTAATATTTATCAACATATATCTTAAAATACTTTAAATATCTAATTAACTCGATATAATAATATTTTAAATAATTAAATAGTCGACTAAAATTTGAGGCTTTACACTATGCGATACGAAGAAACTTTAAAATATTATCAATCCAATAATCAAAATAATGTTCAGTAAAACAAAATGGCTATGGTGACATAACATTAGAACTTTTATTTTAAGATTTAGGCATGATTTTGTCACAAGAATCTTTTCTTTCACATGGTTATGTACTCAATGATAACTCTTAAATATGAGTTATTTAGAACTTTAATACTTGAATATGTAAACCCATGAGGAGCTATTTTAATCAAATTAGTGGTTTTCAATATAATTTAGCCAAATTTTGATCAGATGTCAATTTTTTAGATTATGCTAGTTTACGTTGGAATCATGCTATTTGGTGTTGATTTCCTGTTGAATATAATTAATTGGCTAAGTTTAGGTAAAATGCTACAACAAAATACTGCAACATCCATGAGAGGCAGCAACAAGTCATGGGACAAGTGCATGGTAACCTTATCTTATATGCTAAGGGGAACCTTACCATTTAAAGAACAAGCCAAATAAATATTCCAGTAGTCTCAAACTTTTTTTCATTGGGCCAAACTTGATTATAGCATAAACAACTTAAAAGGCCCAAACAGGAAGAGAGAAGGTCCAAAATGTACCATATAAAAGGGGACAACAGCTAGACTAAGAAAGTGTGGAGGAAAATCTAATTTTCAAAGTCTCTCAATAGACCTAACAACCACTCTTACACCATCATCACCATCCTTCATTTCCCTCCTTTTGGAAGCCATTGAAGCTTGTTTTGGAACTTAAACTTGAAGATGGAGAGCTAGATTGAATTGCTGCACTGAACTCTGTGACAATTGTTGTTGTCATTTGTATTTCTACTCTCTCATTTTTTATTTTTACCGTAAAACTATTTTTGTAATGACTTCATGATCCTTCCAATTCATTTCCATATCTATGCTTATTATGAGTTAACCTTTCAATATTTAAGAAACAAAACTTTTGTAACTAAGGTTTATGGGTTAATATGTTTATGGCATGTTTAACATTTATTTAATCAAACTAATTTATGATTGTCTTCAAATCTTAATCTAATCACCTTAGATTTGATGCTAATTTTAAAACATGGAAAAAAGAAAAAATGGATTTTCTTGTATAATGTGGATCAAGTCAAGATACTTGAACAAGTGGTTGACATTAAATAACTATGAATAATATTTAAGTCTATAGAACAAAAGTAGAATTTTAAACCGTAGCATGTTTGGACATGAACATAAACATAAAAACAACATTAGTGCTTTTGAAAGTCGTTGGGGTCTTTCTTTTTATAATGTTATAACATGTTTATAGCCTCCGAATTTAGATTATCTTTCATCCTAATATTTTTACTTGTTTTTAATTTGAATTTACGTTTAATTGTGTGAACCAAAATATTTGTGTTATTTGAGATTTTAACTAACTAAACTAATCCATTTGGCAATACTTAGAACTTATTATCCACATCAATTTTTGTGGGATCAATACTCTATTTTTAATTTATTACTTATCATAATTGTGTTCTTGCACACTTGCACACTTACATTTTATCGCAGCACTCAACCAAAAGACCAAACTTTGATGTCAATGCCAATTGAACCTAGAGAAAACAAAAGAAAGGAGAGTTCTAACTGTCTATTTAAAATATTTTTAAAAGTTAAAAGTAATTTCAAGAAATTACTTTTTGTTAAAAAAAATCTAAGTTAAAACTTTGTCAATATTTTTTGAAGTATTATAGATCTAAAATGAATAAGGGAAATGAAGATGTCACAAGTATTTATATTAGTTATCCATCAAACTGGTTGCTACATTTAATCTCTTCAACTTGAATGGCTTTTCAATAAAATTAAATTGATTTTTCTTTCCATTGTAATGCCTCAAACCTTAATCCAAGGCATTAGCTAAAGAATGTTGATTCTTTTATAAAAAAAATGCAAATAATATGTGGTAAAATAGTTATGCTAGAAAAATAAATAATTCTTTTTCTAGCAGTCAAAAAATGAGTTATTAAATTTTAACCTTTTATCTCTAATTACTTTAGAAAATATTTATCAGTTCGTCAAGTTAGCTAATTTCAATTTAGATTTCACGAAAAAAAATGAAATTCTTGACGATCAATTTTTATTTCAGGGAAAAACGCACATCTAATCAAAATGAAAGTATAGTTGTAAGTGAAAAATAAAATAATTAGAAGGCGGCGGGACATAAGAAAGAACATAGTACAACTACAATCCATGATATTATTCTCCCATAATATCACAAAAACAAATAGCATAATAAAATTGTTCTTGATTTCATCCAACTCATTAATACCTAAAATATTGTGCAAGGATCCGTCCACAATAATATAGGTCGAGCTAGGAACATCAATTCAATTTAGTATATATGATACAAACATATTTGAATTCTGTATAAATTACTACCTTGAAGTTTATGTTGTTGTTATTCTAATAATTGTTAGTATCATTATATTTTCTTTATTATTAAACCTATTATTTACATAATATGTTGTTTATAAAAATTATGTATGTTTATGAATTATTAAGCTTAACAGTAGAATTATGATTGAAGAATATTTCTAGCCCAAATTTTATTTAACCCATGTTAATCAATTTGTACTCTAAAAATAAACAAATGAAGCACTATGTAATGATGATCTTGTTAAGTGTTTGAACTTCCTGCTTTTCATTTGTAAGCTTTAGTGCTTTATTATTTTGGCTGGTTGTAGGCATCATTTTGAGACTCACTTGTACCCTTATTTGATTATAGTGGAGTTATTTATTTGGTCTGGACGACTTGTGGTTTTTACCCTTGTATTGAGGGGTTTTCCACGTTAAAATATCGGTGTTCTTTACGCTATTATTTTGATTAATTTGATGCCATATATATTTGTTGTTGCTCCTCACGGGTTCTTGCAAGTTGGGGGAATTTTATTACTTGTTATTGTGTTTCTTTGTTTTTTCCCCATAAAAGTGGCATCAGAGCTCTTGGTTAAAGGGTTATTTGACTTGCTTGAAGGACGGAGGCAAATATCAATATAAAGATGGTATGCTTGAATGATACTAATTACCATTTGTAGAAGGGCAAGATGAAGATATGTTATTTATGAAGAAAATGCATCTTCCTATTTTTAGTTCTAAAAAGTCGGATGATAAATCTACTGAAGAATGTGATTTTAAACATCAACAGATATGTGGTTTTGTTATGCAATATGTAGAAGATAATGTTTATAATCATATTGCTAATGAGACAAATGCAAAAATTATGTGGGATAAGATACATACTTTGTTTGCCTCTAAGTCACAGAATAATAAATTATTCTTACTTGAATAGTTTCATAAGTTTGAAGTATAAGGAGGGAACGTCTATTTCGAACCACTTGAGTGAATTTCAAGGGCTCCTTGATCAAATGTCTGGAATGGATATCAAGTTTGATGATGAACTTTTGAGACTATTTTTACTGTTATCTGTACCAGAGTCCTAGGAGACATTTTGGGTTTCTATAACGAGTTCAACTCTTAATGGTGTTGTTTCTTTGGAAACGACTAAGGGTGATGTTTTGAATGAGGAGATGAGAAGGAAGGCACAAGGTTCTTCATCTCAATCTGAAGTTCCTGTCACTGAAAATAGGGGAAGAAGTCATAAAAAAGAATCGAAGGGTGGTAGAGAAAATAGCAGAAGCAAGTCCAAGTCTAGATACAAAAATGTGGAGTGTAATTATTGTCATAGAACATGGCACATACAAAAGAATTATTTTTTGTAGAAAAAGGAGAACAAAGGCAAGATGGGTAAACAAAAACAAAGGGGTCGTGATGATGATCGTGTTACTACTGCTACCAGTGATGATCTTGTTATTCTCTGTGACTATGAAACAATTAATCTTGTATCTGATAAGAGCATGTGGATAATTGATAGTGGTGCTACAATACATGTTACACCGAGGAAGGAGTTATTCACATCTTATACTTCATGTGAATTTGGAGTTTTGAAGACGGGTAATGATGGTGTATCGAAGGTAATTGGTGTTGGTGACGTATGCTTGCAAACCAACATGGGAATGCAAACGTTTTTAAAGGAGTTAAACATGCTCCAGATGTTCGCTTTAATTTGACCTTCGTGCATATGCTTGACGAAAATAGTTTTGATAATCATTTTGGTTCTGGAAAGTGGAAACTTAGTAAAGGTAACTTGGTTGTGGCTAGATGAGAGAAAATTAGTAAACTATATTGAACAAAAGCTTTGGTTGCTAAAGATAGTGTGAATGTCGTGGATATGGAATCATCTTTGCGGCACCGAAGGCTTAGCCATATAAGTGAAAAAGGTTTAAATTGTTTAGCAAAAAAGGATGTGCTTCAAGGATTGAAGAATGTAGATTTGGAGAAATGTTCTCGCTACATAATTGGTAAACAAATTAGAGTATCCTTCAAAAGGCATCCTCCCTCTAGAAAGTCAGATTTGCTTCAGTTGGTGCATTCAGACGTCTATGGCCCTTTAAAGGTAAAAAAAATTTAGTTGGTGCAATATGTTTCAGTTGGCGCATTTTAACGTCTGATGTCTGTTCCAGAAAACTATGAGTGTATATTTTGAAGACAAAAGACCAAGTGTTGGAGAGGCAGACATATAAGAAGCTGAAACGTGTTCGTACTGACAATGGTGGTGAGTATTGTGGTCCCTTTGATGTCTGAATGGTGATATTTGTTATTTTATATAAAAATTTCAAATTTAGCACATGGTTGTTGAAAGAATCTACATGCCGACAAATTTAAGCGAATTTGCCTGGATTGTAAATTGTGAATGAGTTATTTTCTGTTTCAAATTCGTTTGGCGGATCTTGCTTTCACTAAGTAAATTTTACTCAGTGGGGGAGTAAAAATATGTGTTTATTTTTTATTGTTTTTGTTTAGTTTTATTCACATAAATTTTAATACTCATATTAGGAGCCTAATATCTTTAAAATAACCTTGACCTCGTTATTGAATGATTATTAAATCTTGAGTTTTTGTGTAGATGGAGCTTAGTTTTGTGAATGCTTAATGATTTTACGTTAATGTAAGAATACGAGTTGAATAATTGTTTGGTACTAATCTCTCAATGAAGAAACACACACATATATATATAACGTATTTGATGAATCATATATATACTTTGATGAATTTGTTCAGTAAAAAGTGAAAAGAGTGAATTTGTAAGGAGGACGCTTTGTGCGGTCATAATATCTTACCTTCTTTACTTTGAACTACTATCTCTTTTGTGATTCACACTTTAGCAATCTAGTATATGGATTTTCAAATGATTTTGATTGTTATTATATACATTTATAAATTTATATATATAGTTAAGTATATGATTCATTTTAATAACTAAAATATGAATTTTAATCCTATTAAGTTACTTATGAGTTTTAAGAATTATTGATGAGAAGTTTTTTTCATACTTAGCACAACAAGTAATGCTGGAAACATCTTAAAATCTATTATCTATTATAATATATTAATACAAAGTTCCGAATTTTGTTGGCGACAACTCATCTATATGTACGACACATATTCCAAATTTTGCTAACTCACAAAAATTCTGATGTGGCACCTCCCAAATCACACTAGTTCGTTTCGCTTCCATCATATTTTGTTTCACCAATATACAATGTAAAGAAAACCCTTTCACTTGTCCATTCAAATACAATTATTTCATACATTTAGCAACTTTAACTCTAATGATTACACTTAAAGGCTTTGATTACTAATCAAATTTTTCATTTCAATAACTCCTACAAAAAAGAACAATTCACTCACTATCTTCAATGCATTGTTTATCACAGATTAAAATCCATTAGTTGATTTTCAACCACGCTCTTACATTTGGTTCAAGTCACTTACCAATAGATAAATACATTATCAAATGCAACAAAGCCATACCCCCATTTCAATGTGTTGCACATTCTTAGTCCACAAATGTTTCAACAACATTGGTCATCTATTGTCATTATTGTTGAAGACCATATATAGGAGGTAAGTATTTTCCTAAGCTATTGAATGCGTCTTTCATAGCATTTTTTTTTATAATTAAAAAAATACTTATCATAATCAAAATAAAATAAAGTTCAAGAATACTAAAGATAGCTGTTTCGAAATTAATAAGTTCTAACCATTTCACTACTTGTAATTTTCTATCTCTTAAACATCAACAAACTCTTAGTGCGTATAATTTTTGATACCCACTCTTGATATTTCTTGACCATGACAAATGATTAATTGAAAATTTTATTTTATTTTCTAATTATTTAGATGAAAAAATAATTAATGTAATTGAAATTGCTCTATATCCAAAAGACTAGATATAGAATTGGTTTGCTCAATATCCAAAAGACTAGATATAAAATTGGTTTTCTGATATAGTATTAACTTGAATTTTAAATACAAATTGCACACCAACTATTGTTGTATCAAATTTTCATTTGAGTTGAGAGTTTTATGTAAATAACATTTTTTTTCTATCTAAAAAATATTATTATCATTATTTAAGACTTTTGAGCATCAAGAAATTTTTATTTTGCGTTGTAGTGTTTCTATCATATATATATATATCTATTAGCTATACTTGCATAAGGAAAAAATATTGCAATATTTTGAATATTATTATAAACATTATTTTTAACAAACTACTACTCATGAATGAATGATATAGTACACACTAGATCACACATTATCATTTAATATATGTTTGAATTTTGAATTGACAAAATTACATAGCTACACAGATTTTCACAAAAGCTACTCTTTAAAAGTTAAACAAAATTACAATGAATTTTCCACAAGTTCAAACATACACTTTTCCACAATATTAGTTCTTTAATAGTTTACATTTCATTTTTACAACTTTGAGTTTATCGAGAAATTTCTTTTACTAAAATTTCTCCATCTCTACATATTTAAATTTTTTAATTTTTTAAGTTATGATGACAAACCGTTCTACTAAAAAGTAATTGTGTAGACACAAGAATTTGGATACACTATTTGGTCACACACACAACAAATTGTAGTCCTTTTAATTATTTTAAAACTGTACATTGTATAATTATTAAATTTCTACTTTGTTTTCTTTTGTGTGTGTCCAAATTCGTTTGTCCACACAAGAATTATTCTCTATTAAGTTATTATGAAATATTCGAGTATATAAGGAAAAATTTAAGGGACATGTGAAGTTATTCATTTTTTAGTGTCAAGCGGATCAATTAACTTTCGGGTTGATGCATGTATACGTAAATATATTGTATTGTCAATTACTTTGAGTAAGACGATATTAACTATTTCTTGTCTAAAACTTAGGGAGTGTAATCTTTATCCTAAGATGTCTTTGGTATACACTCCGATCCAACTACTGATCAATGCTATACACCTCTTTGTGAATCTTTATGAATCTGTATTCATATTTTCATTGAAATGGACTATCTTATTTAACTATACACATGATTAGTTTGATGTTAACCAATTTTTTATATAAAATAATTTCTATGATTAATTTGTAAAATTAAAAATGTCAAGAAGTACATAAATTTTAAAAATATAATGTTTCCAAATTAATGTAAATCATATAAAATGAAGAACAAATTATAGTTAAATATACAACTTTTACGATAAAGAAATGTTGAACTTTAAAAAATATATCATTGAAAGGAACACTTCAAAAGAAACAAAAAGCTTCAATAAACCAATTCTAAGTAGAAAAAAATGTTCAAGATAAGGATTGCATCACTAAAGTTACAAAGTTTTATCAATAGTATCATATTTTAATATATGTTGCATGGATTGTATTAATCATTGACGATGACACTAACAACATTATTTAATTGGAAAGTCTATGTATAGTAAGATTTGTATTTGTCAAAAGTCACAGACATCTCAAAACAATACAATCATAGGTTTTCGTTGGAATAATTTCCTTTAATTTTGAAAAATAGAATAGAATGTCATAGGTTGTCAAAAGCATAGAAAGCTAGGCTGGTTTTACATTTCTCTACTATATATATTATAATAATTGTGGCTTTTATATGTATCAAATTCCAGAGTTCTCTTTTGATGCAGAAAATGGAGATTTTGTCATTGAGAATTTCTAAAACTATTCTTGCAATCTTCTCCCTTGTTTTGCTTTTCAACATTCTTGCCCAGGCACAAGGTTTGAGCATTTGCTTTTATATTTTGGTTTTCCAACATTCCAAATTTATTTGATTGAAAAAGTGTATGGACTTAATTTCAGCGATTTTTTTTTAATATACGTAATTAAAATTTTAAGATGCATTTTTTTGTAAAAATTATGCAATTTTTTTAACATAAAAATGTAAGCAATTAAAAGTATAAAAACCCAAATTATAGATTGATAAAATCATATAGACTTGTATTTATAATTAACAAGAATTGTTAAACTAAAAATTAAGAAATACAATCCCTTTGACAGTTATTCAATAATGAAAGTTGATTCAAGTTACGTCAAAGTTTTTTTTGAAGACAAAATGAATTTAATATGGAAAACACTCCAATAATAAGAGATGCTAATTAGGGAGATGCAAAAACCAGATACAAAATAAGTTTGGACTATAAACTTTATATAATTCATCCTATAAGGGCGTGGGTACAACTTCAACTATCAACGTGAAGATCTCTTTGGTTACTTTTTTCAGCACTTTTTAGCATTGAGGTATGCTTTGACCCAAATGAATTTTCAGAACCTAACACATTTAAACCTTGTTTTACAACAACAACATTCAAGTCTTATCCAAGTAAGTAGGGTCGAATACATTGATCAAATGACCCTATAACATTCTACCATATAACATGTTTTTCCAGCTGATTAATCTTTAGATATTTCCTAGCTAATAGTATCTCTTATAATTTTTCTAGATCTTCCCCACCTTTAGAGTTTTGACTATCCTTCATTTGATCTACTCTCGTTCTTACAAAATCTACATATCACCTATTTACATGCCCCACCCCACCCTAGCCGAATTTCCACCATGTTTTCTACTACAACTACTACCTCAACTCTCTCTAATGTTATTATTTGTAATCATATGTCTAGTTTTTTCACGTATGAGTGCAACATTGGTATCTTTGATACACTATTGTGTGGATATGTAGATGAAACGATAAAAAAACTTACATACTGACTGCAAGTTTTAGGCTCGAAATCAAGACATGGTATCTAGTCTTATAATATCGACAATTGCTACACTTGTTTTAACTTCATATTAATTTATTAACGCCCAACAATTTGTCCCATATAACATTGACAATCGTATGATTGTACGGTAAAAATTTTCCTTCAGTTTGAGCAGTATTTTTTTAATATAAAAAAAAAAATATTTAATGCTTATCCAAAAGGATATTTTAATATGTACTTCATACGGTTCGAAATAAGTGTCGTTCTAGATTGCAAAAATATGCATTAATCAATATTTCTCATTTTCATTGGTTGTATTCTTATCAAATGTTACTATTGCAGTTCTTCTACCGAATGTGGAACCAAAGCAACAAGACTTATTAGATTCAAAGGTATATGTAATTAAGTTTTAACCATGTAGACACAATAATATTAATTCATTCATAATTACTTCATTATATATTATATATTAATCAACATAAACTTTGTTAATGTCTAGATTCAAGATGTAGCTACGACAAAACCATATGACTCTCTATTGAAACTTTTAAAATCTACAAGCTTTCCAAACCGAGCATCATTTCCTCCTGACTTTTTATTTGGTGCCGGATCCTCTGCCCTTCAGGTACATTATAAAAAAAATAACATATATAAACGATCTTGTAAAAAATATCTCCACCCACATATATACATATATAAGATTAGGATCAAAGTTCATACTTCATATTATGACAACTCCGATAATTTTCAAATAAACATTCATATTATAAAATCCACCGTTGCATTGAAAACTACAAATTATTTATTATGTCAACGAGATGTATCAAAATTATTTTGTTTATTCACTACGTGAAAAATAGAATTTTACAGTGTTTTTTCAACAACAAAAAAAAACGCTGTAGAATCGAGCACTGTAAAAGGATACAACAACGCTTTTTAAAATTAAAAAGCGCTATAAAAAATGTAGATATATTGCGCGCTTGTTATGCACCTTTTACAACGCTTATTTTATATAGTACTATAAAATCATATATAAGACGTTAATTTTGAATTATATAAAAGATATATTAAATAATTTTATATTTAAATAAAATTCTATACGCATGGTTTATGTGATAATATCTTTCAATCTAACTGTAAATTTTGTAATACAAGTATGCATTAAAGAATTATTAAAGGTTTCATAAATGAAAATTGACACCACAGTGTCAAACTTTATATTAGCGCACCTATGATAATTTTTTATTGCACATCCATTTTACAAAATCTACTGATGGATTGAAAACTATATTCACATATATCATGCCTATAAAATATGATATTATTCTAAAATACTTTGATATGTCAATGAGATATATCAAAATTAACTTATTTATTAAAAGTTCAATTCATATTATTTTAATTTTGATATATCTTGTTGACATATCAAATGATTACGTCAAATTTTATAGACATGATCTATCATATAATAGCTTTTAATCAAACAATGAATTTTGATCAAACAATGGATTTTGTAATACGAATATGAGATAAAAAATTATCGGATGAGTCATATATTAAATTTGACACTGTAGTGTCAATTGATCATATATATATATATATATATATATATATATATATATATATTATCATACAATTATACTATATGTTAATTTATTACTAACATGTTTTTGGTAAATTTAGATTGAAGGAGCAGGTCATGAAGGAGGAAGAGGACTTGGTTTATGGGACGATATAGTTAAACATCACAAAGGTTTGAAATATATACTTGCACTTGAAAAAAATTAAAATACCGGAGAAATTAAGTTGATATCTTTTTTTTTTTTTTATAACAATATCATTTTTTAGCTATCATTAGTTTGTGTTCCAAAAATTCTTTTTTTCTTTTTTCATAAACAGATGTGTATATAGATGTAGATAAGTTTCCCACAAAGATTGGACATTACAAGCGATATAAGGTGAGTTCACCGATGAAAGATTTATTTAATTGATAAATATTATTATGGTTAGTATTTAATGAAAATATAATGATGGTTCATCCATCTTCGTTCTTAAATCTCAATAGCTCAACTGTCAATGCTTGACGGTCTTTGAAAAACCAATCAAGCATAACATTATTACTCCATTCTTGTTAAAAATCATTATTACTCCATTTAGATATTAAAGATTGAATATACACAGAGTCCCACCCTATTTTTCTTAACAAAAATAGTAGTTAAAAAATTAGTCCAAATATATAGATCAATTTTTCTATTATCATTTTTGTTTATATTTTATTCCAAAGGAATACCTTTTATATTGGTTTGATATTTTATTGAATAAATTGACAGTGTAGTGTAGTAATAATAAGTAAAAATCTACACTCAAAATATTTTGTTTAATTTTTTGAATCTATTTTCTTTGCATTAATTTGCACTATCTTATAGGAGGACGTGCAACATTTGAAGAAGCTGGGAATAAATTCTTATAGAATGTCCATCTCTTGGAGTAGAATAATGCCAGGTAATATTTTTAAACTTAAAACTATCTAATATTTAAAATAACATAATATCAAATTATATTACCTAAAGAGGAAATAATGTAATGAAAACAATTAAATATTTAAGGGAATGCGGGAATATATTAACTAGGTTTTATGATAGAAAATTTATATAACATTAGTTTTTAAGTTGTTATTTGGTAATATTATGTCTCTAACATTGGAGTTGTTACTTAACTTAATGTCTTTTGAAAGAGTATGTTAGGAAGCTACACATTTGAATGTATTTATTCAATATTTTGTTAAACTTGTTAACATATTCATTCTAAAAAATAGGTAGGTGTATATTAGCAAATTCTAAATATTTAATAAGTATTTTTTTTAATTAATAAATAACTTATAAGGAATAAAAAATATTATTATTTATGTTGACTCTATTGAATACATACCATCATGTGATTCAGATGTAACTTCAAATATCACGTGATTCAGATGTAACTTCAAATATTAAATAACTAGAGTGTAAACGTTAGTTTTTCATTTTACTTGGTCCTTAAAGTTTTTTTGTTTAATTCATTTTCTCCATTAACTTGTAAAGGTTACACATTTTACCTATGTTCGTTAAGAATATTTCGATTGATTTTGTTAAAATTGTGTTATGTGTTCGGTGTTTATCCTGATTCGACAAATGACATTGAATATTATCTTCATTCTCCAAATTATAATTCTAGGATTTTTATGCATCTTCCCCTAATTGTTTGGAAAATATCAACTTCACATCTTTGTTAAACTTCTTACTATGACTCATAACAACATTGGTATCAATAGAAGATGATTTTCTTGAATTGTTATCAAAAGACTCTATCACCAAAGCAAACAACCTTTGTGGGTAGAATCTTTGGACAACAACATCAAACAAGTAGTACTTAGGCTATATGTGTTGGAACAAATGTCTTAGTATATGATTGATTTTCTATAACAAATTTCTACTTACAAGTGACTATTGGTTCCTTTGTACATTTCTTTGAGTAAATATTTGTGTAGTCAATTGGTTCCTTTATCTTTCTTTGAGTAAAAATTTGTGTGACTACACAAGACTTTCAATGATTGAAAACCTTTCCCACATTCTTTGTGTAATTTCCATTTTAAAAGTATCATTGGAGTGATATTTTTTGCCTATTGAATATTATATATTTGTTTTGAGATCATTGTCTAGTATTTAGTGATAGTTCTCTAGTTGGGAAAACAAAGACTGGATATAGGAAAACCCTTGATCTATAATTTAGAGAAGAATTAAAGACTTTGTTTTAGAGCCATTTTTCCAAATCAATATACATAAGACACGTATAAAAAATTACACGTAGTCAAACATAACCCTAATAGGCTTTGTGAATAGGCTGAGTAAGTTAGGGAATGAAGTGAGAAAGAGGTCGCAATCTTGATCCCCAGTATCAGTAAAATACTAACAATACTAATTATTACATTTCAAAAAAGATAATACTAATTACTAACATTAATCATAATGAAAAAAAAAAAAAACATAATGCTAATGGAATGAACTAAAATGTTTATCGATTGATTCTTAAAATACCAAAATGGGACATAACTTACACGAATAAAGTAAAATCTAAATATAAGTTAAGGAGCTAAAGCATAAATAAGGAACGTCAAAAAACTAACCTAACTACTAATTTACTAATATTTTTCTATAAACAAAATATAAGTGAAGGTGCTAAACATATAATTTAGCCTTTTTAAGATGGGTGGGATCCATTAACTCCACACATTTTTATTAAATTTTAAACTATTTGATACTTTTAAACAATATAAGTAAATATCGATGGTAAGATTACATAACTACCAATTTTATATTTTTTTTATAAAATTTTGTGTGTGTGATATTGAGTTATTAAATTAGTGAAACTCATTGTTTATATTGAGTTATTAAACGAAGTAACTTATCTCAAATTTACTTCTACAGCCAACTATCTCCACCCTTTTAAGATATATTACTTTATATGTCTTTTAGAGTTTGATAGATATGAAGTTGCAAAGCCAATATACAAACATTTATCCAATAGTCAATTGAATCATATCACACTATGTTAGTATTTATTTTATAAATAATATTATGATGAAGTGGTACACATGACAACTTGCATTGTTAGAAAATATTCATTAAACTCTATTTAATATGTATAAAAAGATAATGTTACAATATATTCATTTTTTGCAATATTCAATAAAATTAATATATTTACTTTTCTTTACATTTTCCACAACCAATTATTTAGATGGAACCTTGAAAGGAGGTATAAATAAAGAAGGTATTAACTTCTACAACAATTTGATCAACGAATTACTAAAAAATGGTATGATTTTAAGAATGAAAAATTCATTACTTTAATCAGATTCAACTAGAAATGTTTAAAATACAAATGATAACTTTTATTTATTTATTTTTTTTCATGTTCAATTTAAATGTGCAGGTATTGAACCTTTTGTAACTATTCTTCACTTTGACTATCCATTAGCTCTTCAACAAAAGCTTGGTGGCTTCTTAAATCGCTCCATTGTGTAAATTTACCTGAATATAATCTCTTTTAAATATTTTATTTTCATTGAAGTGATTTATTCTTAAAGTCAGCAAACATAAATAATCATGAAATTTCACCAAGCATGCTTATATTGTTTACGGTAAAGTTAAATTTCAGGAAACATTACAAAGATTTTAGTGAACTTCTATTCAAAACATATGGAGATCGAGTGAAACATTGGACTACAATCAATGAGGCAAAAGTCACATCTATATATCAATATATGTACAACATTGATAATATTTCAACTGAGGCATGCCAAACTACTAGAATATGTAAATAAGCATATATTTTACTTCACAACTTCCTCATTGCTCATGCTACAGCATCAAAGTTATACAGAACGAAATTTCAAGTAAGACATATTTTGGATAATGCATGTTACGTATATAACATCAACCTCGATCACATCAAAATATATGTAAATTAATAGTCAATATTCATAACAGTGTGAAACATTTATAAAACAAGGAGAAATTTAAAGAACATACCAAATGTTAATTTCCATTGAATATTTGATTTAGGCAATACAAGGGGGAGAAATTGGACTTGCTATTTCTTCAGGAGCTTATGTTCCGTACAGTTCAAAACGCGAGGATGTCGCTGCTGCTCAAAGACTAATGGATTTTTATTGGGGATGGTAAGTGTTTACTTAAGATGTATTTAATTCACCTTTTGTATTTTAACACTAGTTCCACGTCTTAGTTATTTAACTTTTTAAATCCTTTTTGATGGTTAATACATGGTGATATCAAAAAAAAAAAAAATTGCTGCATTTAATTTTGACATTCATTTTTCTACATTTACTTTCGATATTCAGGCTTCTGGAGCCGGTCTTCAATGGGGATTATCCAAAAATAATGAAAACGTTGGTAGGGAATAGGCTACCCAAATTCATTAAAAAGGAGAAAAAAATGTTAAAAGGAAGCACAAATTTTATCGGGATCAATTATTATACTTCTCACTTTGCTATACATGAACCTAATAGAACCAAAGTTATTGGTGACAATTTTGATGCATTAGCTCGGTCTGAAGGTATGCTTTTGCTCAAACTTATATTTTTTTTTTATAAATAATAATAATTGATATGAAAAAATATCTTCACTACTTGTATGATATGTAAGAGAATTACAAGAAATTACAATTTTTTATTTTATTTATAATTGCAGTTTTTAACGCTGACGGAAAAACCCTTGGGTACAAGGTGAGAAATTAATGACAAGAATGTAAGACAATGATATTTGTTAGAGGAATAGCTTTATAATTTTTTTCCAATGTTGATAATTTGTAGGATCAATATGCTGGATTCTATGTCTATCCGGAAGGATTATATAAATTTCTTAATCTACACTAACAACAAGTACAAAAATCCTAAAATCTACATAACTGAAAATGGTTGGTGTTGCATTTTTATCACATTTACAATATTATAACTAATATTTATATGGTATGCCAAAAAAGGAGATTGATTAATATATTTGTTTTGTGATATTCTCTTTACGTAGGTTGTGCATCTACAAAACTTCCAAATCCATTGAAAAATGAACACCGAACTATTTACATTGCCGCACATATAAATGCTACCAAAGCAGCTATTGAGTATGTCATTTCTCACCATCTTTAAAACTCAATGGATAATCCACACATAATGAAACAATTTATAATTTTTAGAATCAAAACTATTTGTTTCATTTATTAAATATGCATGTACATCACAATAATATTACCTATGATCTAATGTTACTTTTCTAAGGTCTAATTATTTTGTATTGTGTTTGTCTATCACAAAAATGTATAAATTTTTAGTCAACTAAAAGAAAGTTAAAACAAAAAAAATATCATAACTTTATTTTATTAACTGTTAATATAAATTTATTCAAGGAGACTTTGTAAAGAACATAATCAAATCTTAACAAGTTGGATTAAAATAGAGTTTAAGGACACACTTTATGTATAAAATCATTAAATCATATTACTATATTATTATAAACTCATTCTAATAAATATTTATTCGTAATTTATATATATATATATATATATATA
>NC_021162.2:45448408-45481077 GCF_000331145.2 Cicer arietinum | reverse complement strand
TAAACACTCTAAAATATATATATATTTAATATATATATATATATATATATATATATATATATATATATATATATATATATATATATATATCTTTTAATTTATAAACTCTTTCTTTTAACTTTTTTATAAATGTTTGTTCTAAACAATCTAATATCAAAAGACGATCAAATTCAAATTGATGAAACAAATAATTATTAGTGTGAAAGGTAGACAAGTGTGATGTGCTTGTATAACTTCATTTCTCAAGAATATGATCATTAATTTGTTTATATGTTTATTTTGATAGTGATGGGGTAAATGTTCGTGGTTACTTTGAGTGGGCGGCATTTGATACATTTGAGTTTCAAGGGGGTTATTCAGGAACATGGGGACTTTATCATGTCGATTTTAATGACAGTCTTAAGCGTATCCCGACCAACGCTGCTAAATGGTACAAAAGATACTTGACACGAGATTTGATTACACTAAATTGAAAAAATAAAGTACATCAATAAATAGAAGAAAAGGGAAAGAAATCAGTTAAAATTTGTTTGTCTATAGTATGTTGTTTAGTCAAAGATTATGTAAATAAATTTGTTTTGAAAAGTCAATAACTTTGTATGGTTGAAAGTTGTAGTAATATCTCTAGGAACATGTTCCCACATGGTTAAGCATTACAACGAATGTGGCAAGAAACTAGTGAAACAAAGAATGGAGAAAGCGTAGTCAACAAGTACACAGGATTTCCAACAACAGAATAAGGTTCTAGAGAATTGAAATAATATGAGACATGGTAAAATAGAGCCAAGAACTCTAATAGGAAACATAAAAGGAATCAATTTTTTAAGTTCAAAAACTGGGTTTTTTTGTGTGTGGAAAAATTGCCAAAAAAAGAAAACGAATAAAAACGATGCAATGGAAGGAAAGAAAAAAATAAAATAGAATGAAGAATACCATCTCGTCAAAGTGGATGTCATGGCTCTAGTTACTATGTTGAGAAACATGATTAAGAAATAAAGAAAGAAAAAAATAATTAAAAAAAATATAGTGATTATGTAAGAATTGTAGTGATGGAGTAGATTATGAATGCAAAATAGTGTAAATTTTGTAGACATTCAAGAACTTTGGTAGTACAATGCATAATTTTCTAAGTAAAAACAACAATTTAATGCAAAAATTAATGTTATTATTTGAATGTTCTCAAACAAACTCAAGTGCGAATGCAAGAGACTGCTGGACAAGTATGAAACAACTACATAATTGCAAGAAGAAATTGTATAAATGAAGGAGTTGAAGTGCATAAAATTAAAAAAAAGGTAAAGTAAAATAACTTGAACTTAAAAATGAGAAAGCAAAAACGAAAAATAAAATAAAATCACTTAAAGAAAATGGTGTCCTTGGAAATTTTGTCAGATAATATGTAATTATTTCGTTATATTTGATTTTTGAAAACAAATAAGCAACTCCAAAAATGAAGTAATATGTTGCTCTTTGTCGCGGCCTAAAATTTCGAGTATTTCTCGAATCCAATGGAGTCGCCACCAAAATTTATTTTAAAATAGGGAAAATATTGGAAAACCCTTAAAATAGTAAAAATAAAAAAAATGTGGTCTTTGAAACCAAATTTTGAGTTCGGGAGTCGCGTAGGGAAGGTATTAGCAACCTACGACATCCGTTAAAAAACGGTTACCTATAATTAATTGTGCAAGATTAATTTTAACTTAAGTATATTTATTTTTCTTTACTATTAAATATGAATAACAATTATTACTATATTTAAAATATGATTTTTGAAATAAATATGTACTTAACAAATAAAGGACAAAAAAAGAAATTTTTATTTATGTGTTTTTTATCAGTATTAATCTCAGATTTTTTCTCCTCCAAAAAATGTCTCCTCTTTGTAAAAAAAAGATGTATTTATAGAGTTTTTTTTTTATCTGATTAGTTGCTTTTTTGGTCTGCCTTGACCTGATTTGATTTTTATTGTAATTTATTTTTGGCTTTATTTTTGGTTGTAAATTGATTGTAATTGTAATTTAAAAATTATAACTTGATTTAGCATTGTAAATTGATGAACCTACTTATTGTAAATATAATTACTTCCTTTTTTACTATATAATTACTTCCTTTTATCTGATTAGTTGCTTTCTGGTCTGCCTTGACCTGATTTGATTTTTATTGTAATTTATTTTTGTAAATTGATTGTAATTGTAATTTAAAAATTATAACTTGATTTAGCATTGTAAATTGATGAACCTACTTATTGTAAATATAATTACTTCCTTTTTTAATATATATTTCCTTTTTTAGTTTATTTTTAAATAAGTTGGACAAAATTAGGGTACTACAGCTGCCCCTATTTAATTATATTTTACTTGAAAAATATGAAAATATGAATAATAAAATGGTATTCGTTTTCATGTTATCAGGTAAAAGATAAGTAAATATAAGGACCTAAATTTTGTCCAATAACAAACACATGTGTTAAAGTGCATTTGAAATGTTAAAGTGGGAATGATGCAAATTTTTTAGGTATGCAGCAAAATCGTTTTCGGATTAATTACCGATGCGTAGATCGACAGAAATAAAAATGATCGTCTTTGGATTGGTTACCGATGCGTAGATCAACAAAAATGAAGGTGATCGTCTTCGGATTGGTCGCCGATGCGTGGATCCATAGAAATTAAAAAATGATCGTCTTCAGATTGGTTATTGATGCGTAGATCGACATAAATGAAGGCGATCGTCTTCGGATTGGTTGCCGATGCGTAGATTTATAGAAAAAATGATCGTCTTCAGATTGGTTACCGATGCGTAGATCTATAGAAATTAAAGTGATCGTCTTCGGATTGATTACCGAAGCGTGGATCTATAGAAATTAAAAATGATCGTCTTCAGATTGGTTACTGATGCGTAGATCGACATAAATGAAGGTGATCGTCTTCGGATTGGTTGCCGATGCGTAGATCTATAGAAAAAATGATCGTCTTCGGATTGGTTACCGATGCGTAGATCTATAGAAATTAAAGTGATCGTCTTCGGATTGGTTACCGATGCGTGGATCTATAGAAATTAAAAATGATCGTCTTCGGATTGGTTACCGATGCGTAGATCTATAGAAATTAAAGTGATCGTCTTCGGATTGGTTACCGATGCGTGGATCTATAGAAATTAAAAATGATCGTCTTCGGATTGGTTACTGATGCGTAGATCGAAAGAAATGAAGGTGATCGTCTTCGGATTGGTTGCCGATGCGTAGATCTATAGAAAAAATGATCGTCTTCGGATTGGTTACCGATGCGTAGATCTATAGAAATTAAAGTAATCGTCTTCGGATTGGTTACCGATGCGTGGATCTATAGAAATTAAAGTGATCGTCTTCGGATTGGTTACCGATGCGTAGATCTATAGAAAAAATGATCGTCTTCGGATTGGTTACCGATGCGTAGATCTATAGAAAAAATGATCGTCTTCGGATTGGTTACCGATGCGTAGATCTATAGAAAAAATGATCGTCTTCGGATTGGTTACCGATGCGTAGATCTATAGAAAAAATGATCGTCTTCGGATTGGTTACCGATGCGTAGATCTATAGAAAAAATGATCGTCTTCAGATTGGTTACCGATGCGTAGATCTATAGAAAAAATGATCGTCTTCGGATTGGTTACCGATGCGTAGATCTATAGAAAAAATGATCGTCTTCGGATTGGTTACCGATGCGTAGATCTATAGAAAAAATGATCGTCTTCGGATTGGTTACCGATGCGTAGATCTATAGAAAAAATGATCGTCTTCGGATTGGTTACCGATGCGTAGACCTATAGAAATTAAAGTGATCGTCTTCGGATTGGTTACCGATGCGTAGATCTATAGAAAAAATGATCGTCTTCGGATTGGTTACCGATGCGTAGATCTATAGAAAAAATGATCGTCTTCGGATTGGTTACCGATGCGTAGATCTATAGAAAAAATGATCGTCTTCAGATTGGTTACCGATGCGTAGATCTATAGAAAAAATGATCGTCTTCGGATTGGTTACCGATGCGTAGATCTATAGAAAAAATGATCGTCTTCGGATTGGTTACCGATGCGTAGATCTATAGAAAAAATGATCGTCTTCGGATTGGTTACCGATGCGTAGACCTATAGAAATTAAAGTGATCGTCTTCGGATTGGTTACCGATGCGTAGATCTATAGAAAAAATGATCGTCTTCGGATTGGTTACCGATGCGTAGATCTATAGAAAAAATGATCGTCTTCGGATTGGTTACCGATGCGTAGATCTATAGAAAAAATGATCGTCTTCGGATTGGTTACCGATGCGTAGATCTATAGAAAAAATGATCGTCTTCGGATTGGTTACCGATGCGTAGATCTATAGAAAAAATGATCGTCTTCGGATTGGTTACCGATGCGTAGATCTATAGAAAAAATGATCGTCTTCGGATTGGTTACCGATGCGTAGACCTATAGAAATTAAAGTGATCGTCTTCGGATTGGTTACCGATGCGTAGATCTATAGAAAAAATGATCGTCTTCGGATTGGTTACCGATGCGTAGATCTATAGAAAAAATGATCGTCTTCGGATTGGTTACCGATGCGTAGATCTATAGAAAAAATGATCGTCTTCGGATTGGTTACCGATGCGTAGATCTATAGAAAAAATGATCGTCTTCGGATTGGTTACCGATGCGTAGATCTATAGAAAAAATGATCGTCTTCGGATTGGTTACCGATGCGTAGATCTATAGAAAAAATGATCGTCTTCGGATTGGTTACCGATGCGTAGACCTATAGAAATTAAAGTGATCGTCTTCGGATTGGTTACCGATGCGTAGATCTATAGAAAAAATGATCGTCTTCGGATTGGTTACCGATGCGTAGATCTATAGAAAAAATGATCGTCTTCGGATTGGTTACCGATGCGTAGATCTATAGAAAAAATGATCGTCTTCGGATTGGTTACCGATGCGTAGATCTATAGAAAAAATGATCGTCTTCGGATTGGTTACCGATGCGTAGATCTATAGAAAAAATGATCGTCTTCGGATTGGTTACCGATGCGTAGATCTATAGAAAAAATGATCGTCTTCGGATTGGTTACCGATGCGTAGACCTATAGAAATTAAAGTGATCGTCTTCGGATTGGTTACCGATGCGTAGATCTATAGAAAAAATGATCGTCTTCGGATTGGTTACCGATGCGTAGATCTATAGAAAAAATGATCGTCTTCGGATTGGTTACCGATGCGTAGATCTATAGAAAAAATGATCGTCTTCGGATTGGTTACCGATGCGTAGATCTATAGAAAAAATGATCGTCTTCGGATTGGTTACCGATGCGTAGATCTATAGAAAAAATGATCGTCTTCGGATTGGTTACCGATGCGTAGATCTATAGAAAAAATGATCGTCTTCGGATTGGTTACCGATGCGTAGACCTATAGAAATTAAAGTGATCGTCTTCGGATTGGTTACCGATGCGTAGATCTATAGAAAAAATGATCGTCTTCGGATTGGTTACCGATGCGTAGATCTATAGAAAAAATGATCGTCTTCGGATTGGTTACCGATGCGTAGATCTATAGAAAAAATGATCGTCTTCGGATTGGTTACCGATGCGTAGATCTATAGAAAAAATGATCGTCTTCGGATTGGTTACCGATGCGTAGATCTATAGAAAAAATGATCGTCTTCGGATTGGTTACCGATGCGTAGATCTATAGAAAAAATGATCGTCTTCGGATTGGTTACCGATGCGTAGACCTATAGAAATTAAAGTGATCGTCTTCGGATTGGTTACCGATGCGTAGATCTATAGAAAAAATGATCGTCTTCGGATTGGTTACCGATGCGTAGATCTATAGAAAAAATGATCGTCTTCGGATTGGTTACCGATGCGTAGATCTATAGAAAAAATGATCGTCTTCGGATTGGTTACCGATGCGTAGATCTATAGAAAAAATGATCGTCTTCGGATTGGTTACCGATGCGTAGATCTATAGAAAAAATGATCGTCTTCGGATTGGTTACCGATGCGTAGATCTATAGAAAAAATGATCGTCTTCGGATTGGTTACCGATGCGTAGACCTATAGAAATTAAAGTGATCGTCTTCGGATTGGTTACCGATGCGTAGATCTATAGAAAAAATGATCGTCTTCGGATTGGTTACCGATGCGTAGATCTATAGAAAAAATGATCGTCTTCGGATTGGTTACCGATGCGTAGATCTATAGAAAAAATGATCGTCTTCGGATTGGTTACCGATGCGTAGATCTATAGAAAAAATGATCGTCTTCGGATTGGTTACCGATGCGTAGATCTATAGAAAAAATGATCGTCTTCGGATTGGTTACCGATGCGTAGATCTATAGAAAAAATGATCGTCTTCGGATTGGTTACCGATGCGTAGACCTATAGAAATTAAAGTGATCGTCTTCGGATTGGTTACCGATGCGTAGATCTATAGAAAAAATGATCGTCTTCGGATTGGTTACCGATGCGTAGATCTATAGAAAAAATGATCGTCTTCGGATTGGTTACCGATGCGTAGATCTATAGAAAAAATGATCGTCTTCGGATTGGTTACCGATGCGTAGATCTATAGAAAAAATGATCGTCTTCGGATTGGTTACCGATGCGTAGATCTATAGAAAAAATGATCGTCTTCGGATTGGTTACCGATGCGTAGATCTATAGAAAAAATGATCGTCTTCGGATTGGTTACCGATGCGTAGACCTATAGAAATTAAAGTGATCGTCTTCGGATTGGTTACCGATGCGTAGATCTATAGAAAAAATGATCGTCTTCGGATTGGTTACCGATGCGTAGATCTATAGAAAAAATGATCGTCTTCGGATTGGTTACCGATGCGTAGATCTATAGAAAAAATGATCGTCTTCGGATTGGTTACCGATGCGTAGATCTATAGAAAAAATGATCGTCTTCGGATTGGTTACCGATGCGTAGATCTATAGAAAAAATGATCGTCTTCGGATTGGTTACCGATGCGTAGATCTATAGAAAAAATGATCGTCTTCGGATTGGTTACCGATGCGTAGACCTATAGAAATTAAAGTGATCGTCTTCGGATTGGTTACCGATGCGTAGATCTATAGAAAAAATGATCGTCTTCGGATTGGTTACCGATGCGTAGATCTATAGAAAAAATGATCGTCTTCGGATTGGTTACCGATGCGTAGATCTATAGAAAAAATGATCGTCTTCGGATTGGTTACCGATGCGTAGATCTATAGAAAAAATGATCGTCTTCGGATTGGTTACCGATGCGTAGATCTATAGAAAAAATGATCGTCTTCGGATTGGTTACCGATGCGTAGATCTATAGAAAAAATGATCGTCTTCGGATTGGTTACCGATGCGTAGACCTATAGAAATTAAAGTGATCGTCTTCGGATTGGTTACCGATGCGTAGATCTATAGAAAAAATGATCGTCTTCGGATTGGTTACCGATGCGTAGATCTATAGAAAAAATGATCGTCTTCGGATTGGTTACCGATGCGTAGATCTATAGAAAAAATGATCGTCTTCGGATTGGTTACCGATGCGTAGATCTATAGAAAAAATGATCGTCTTCGGATTGGTTACCGATGCGTAGATCTATAGAAAAAATGATCGTCTTCGGATTGGTTACCGATGCGTAGATCTATAGAAAAAATGATCGTCTTCGGATTGGTTACCGATGCGTAGACCTATAGAAATTAAAGTGATCGTCTTCGGATTGGTTACCGATGCGTAGATCTATAGAAAAAATGATCGTCTTCGGATTGGTTACCGATGCGTAGATCTATAGAAAAAATGATCGTCTTCGGATTGGTTACCGATGCGTAGATCTATAGAAAAAATGATCGTCTTCGGATTGGTTACCGATGCGTAGATCTATAGAAAAAATGATCGTCTTCGGATTGGTTACCGATGCGTAGATCTATAGAAAAAATGATCGTCTTCGGATTGGTTACCGATGCGTAGATCTATAGAAAAAATGATCGTCTTCGGATTGGTTACCGATGCGTAGACCTATAGAAATTAAAGTGATCGTCTTCGGATTGGTTACCGATGCGTAGATCTATAGAAAAAATGATCGTCTTCGGATTGGTTACCGATGCGTAGATCTATAGAAAAAATGATCGTCTTCGGATTGGTTACCGATGCGTAGATCTATAGAAAAAATGATCGTCTTCGGATTGGTTACCGATGCGTAGATCTATAGAAAAAATGATCGTCTTCGGATTGGTTACCGATGCGTAGATCTATAGAAAAAATGATCGTCTTCGGATTGGTTACCGATGCGTAGATCTATAGAAAAAATGATCGTCTTCGGATTGGTTACCGATGCGTAGACCTATAGAAATTAAAGTGATCGTCTTCGGATTGGTTACCGATGCGTAGATCTATAGAAAAAATGATCGTCTTCGGATTGGTTACCGATGCGTAGATCTATAGAAAAAATGATCGTCTTCGGATTGGTTACCGATGCGTAGATCTATAGAAAAAATGATCGTCTTCGGATTGGTTACCGATGCGTAGATCTATAGAAAAAATGATCGTCTTCGGATTGGTTACCGATGCGTAGATCTATAGAAAAAATGATCGTCTTCGGATTGGTTACCGATGCGTAGATCTATAGAAAAAATGATCGTCTTCGGATTGGTTACCGATGCGTAGACCTATAGAAATTAAAGTGATCGTCTTCGGATTGGTTACCGATGCGTAGATCTATAGAAAAAATGATCGTCTTCGGATTGGTTACCGATGCGTAGATCTATAGAAAAAATGATCGTCTTCGGATTGGTTACCGATGCGTAGATCTATAGAAAAAATGATCGTCTTCGGATTGGTTACCGATGCGTAGATCTATAGAAAAAATGATCGTCTTCGGATTGGTTACCGATGCGTAGATCTATAGAAAAAATGATCGTCTTCGGATTGGTTACCGATGCGTAGATCTATAGAAAAAATGATCGTCTTCGGATTGGTTACCGATGCGTAGACCTATAGAAATTAAAGTGATCGTCTTCGGATTGGTTACCGATGCGTAGATCTATAGAAAAAATGATCGTCTTCGGATTGGTTACCGATGCGTAGATCTATAGAAAAAATGATCGTCTTCGGATAAAAAAAAGTTAAGAATTATGCACAATTAATTTATTAGGCCTGACTCTCTAAAATATCCCAAGTGGAGTCGCCAGCTGTCGCGGCCTAAAATTTCGAGTACTTCTCGAATCCAATGGAGTCGCCACCAAAATTTATTTTAAAATAGGGAAAATATTGGGAAACCCTTAAAATAGTAAAAATAAAAAAAATGTGGTCTTTGAAACCAAATTTTGAGTTCGGGAGTCGATTATGCGTAGGGAAGGTATTAGCACCCTACGACATCGTTAAAAAACGGTTACCTATAATTAATTGTGCAAGATTAATTTTAACTTAAGTATATTTATTTTTCTTTACTATTAAATATGAATAACAATTATTACTATATTTAAAATATGATTTTTGAAATAAATATGTACTTAACAAATAAAGGACAAAAAAAGAAATTTTTATTTATGTGTTTTTTATCAGTATTAATCTCAGATTTTTCCTCCTCCAAAAAATGTCTCCTCTTTGTAAAAAAAAGATGTATTTATAGAGTTTTTTTTTTTTTTTTATCTGATTAGTTGCTTTTTTGGTCTGCCTTGACCTGATTTGATTTTTATTGTAATTTATTTTTGGCTTTATTTTTGGTTGTAAATTGATTGTAATTTAAAAATTATAACTTGATTTAGCATTGTAAATTGATGAACCTACTTATTGTAAATATAATTACTTCCTTTTTTACTATATAATTACTTCCTTTTATCTGATTAGTTGCTTTCTGGTCTGCCTTGACCTGATTTGATTTTTATTGTAATTTATTTTTGTAAATTGATTGTAATTGTAATTTAAAAATTATAACTTGATTTAGCATTGTAAATTGATTAACCTACTTATTGTAAATATAATTACTTCCTTTTTTAATATATATTTCCTTTTTTAGTTTATTTTTAAATAAGTTGGACAAAATTAGGGTACTACACTCTTTATTTAAAAAAATTAGCCTAATGGAATGGATAGTCGTGTCGACATGACCTACATCACCAATTTTGAAATGTGGTGTTTGACGCTACATAGCTATGTTCAGTTCTTATCTTGAACTCATGATTTGAGTTACACCTCTTCTACTATCGATTTGAATTATTCTGTTGAAGGATGATACTTCTTCAAAAAATCGCTAAGTCCACATGTCTTGATTTTTGGCTCTTATGTTTATTGACTTATTGATTTTCTTGATCTTTGATAAAAACAAATTTGTCCCACAACACTTGAAATAACCTTTTTCTTTTCTATTTTTTCCTCACTTACCATGGATGTACAATTGAACAATCTCATTAAGACAATTGCCATTTGATCTTATATTTTTATTGATGTTTTCAATGACCTTAATTATCATAATAATGACAATCGCCTTCTTCAATTCAAATAATGTCTTGAAATACTTATGAAGATATATAACCATTGAAACAAAAGTCGCTTGAGATGTGCAAAAACGTTGTTGCAACCGTTCATATAATCATTTGATGTTACACATTTTAATGTGTAGGTTTCTAGTATATATACTACAACAAATCTACACATTAAAATGTGTAACATCGAACTGCTATTTGAACAAAAAGAAGTATCCTCTAAATCGACCATACCTTTGATGCAATATATATCTTGTACTTTAATTCAATTTATGTGTGGCTTTGATTCATTGTCTTAGTCTTGGAGGAAAAGTTATTACTTCATCAAAGGTATTATTTGTAAAAAAAATAGAACAATAACCTTCCCTGACAGATTTATGATGGAACACTAAATTATAGGATTAATCCACTGTTTCAAATTTCATCAAGGTCTTGAGTTTAATTTATTTAATGTTAATTTCAAATTGATGATTCTATTTCATTTCTCGATTATATTATTTTCTAATTACTTAATTCGAATGTCAATAAATGATGATAATTTGGTTTGACGTAATTTGGTTTCTAAATTAATTAATTATTATTTTTCGACGTTTTATCGTTAACTATAATATATCGACTACTGTGATGTTTAATTCAGTCAATGAAACCAAATTCACATAGGGTTGATTTATACTTGCTTGATTAATTTTGTAGTGAAACAGGAATAGAATCCCAATTATAAATTGATTCTGTTGATAGAGTTTGTGATAGGTTTGAAATTCGTGAACTAGTGGATTAATCGTCTCAACATATGTAATTGTAACTCGTTTCTCAAATTGTTACGAACCTAAAATTCAAAACCCCCTCTTTATTTTTTTTATTAATTCTAAATTTGGTTAATAGTCAGAAGTCTTTGCGAGATGACTCAAGTTGTTGCTATAAGCTACATTTTTATTACTTGAATTTGACCCTTATGTGACAACGGATCACTTTATATCCTGAACACTTAAAGTAACAAGTTAAGGGAAAATAATTATGTTGATTTGTTATAATTAAAACATCAAAAATTGGTATTTGTATCTAAATCCGAAAAGGTTCTTACACCTTTTGTGGATTTGCACCTATATTGATAACAAACGGGGGATGAAAATAATCTCAGAAAATCAAGGTTGTCCTCGTCAGTGGCAGAGCTTGACCGAAAACTTTGGGGTGGCCGACATAAAAATATAATATATAAATTAAATATATAAATAATATTATATAACAAAAATTTAAGTTGTAATAAACACAAAGTGAAGTATCAACTAATTTAATTACATGACTTAAGAATTCCTTAAAGTAATGATCTACGCTCTTTAATTGACTTGAAATCATCAATAATAGACTCAGAACTGATACTTGCAGCAATTTCCCTTTCAATATAAACCGTCATGTTACTTCCAAAAAGTCAACTTCCATCTTGTTTCTTAACTTTGATTTAATAATTTTCATTGCTGAAAAAGATCTTGTGGTAGTAGAAACCGAAAGAGTCATGATAAGACGAAGTAGTCTATCAATCAAGTAGAAATTTTGCGTCTTTTCAGTTGCAACCAAACATGAGCACAATTCTTGGATAGTTGATAAATTATTCAAATTTAAATCTTGATGAGCATCAACCAAGAAATGTTGGAGTTGAAATTTCAATTTAATTTTCTCTTGCATGTTGAAATCCACAAGGTAATATTTTTCAACTAGAGTGCAAATTTTTTCAATGTTAAAAGCTTTATAATTATCCTTAGGAGTCAAAGCACAACTTAGAGTTAACAAATCCATTGACTGCTCACTAAATCTGTTATTCAACTCTTGTAATTGTTGATCAATGGCAGTAAAAAAACTCAAGCACTTCATATAGACATAAAATCAAACACCTTATGTGCGACAAAAAACTCAAACACTTCATATAGACATAAAATCAAACACCTTATGTGCGACAAAAAAACTCAAACACTTCATATAGACATAAAATCAAACACCTTATGTGCAACAAAAAAACTCAAACACTTTACATTGACATAAAATCAAACACCTTATGTGCAACACAAAAACTCAAAAAAATCAGCACTAACATCTAATTGAAACTCCAAATCAAAATTTGAAACTCCAAATCAAAGATTCAAACTAAACACTAACAATGTAAGCTTTAAATTTCATGCTAACATAAATCAAACCTAACAAAAATCAGCAATAACAAAATAGAAATTCGAACCTTTTGAGAGTTGCAGCGAACAAAGCAGTCAGGCAGAGGCGATTGTCGTGAATCCAATTATGGAAGAGGGAGAGAGGAAGGCTGCTGTAACTTGTAAGCAAGAGGGAGAGAATCAGAGAAGAGAACAGAGAAGGAGAGAGGCTGGATGGAAGAGAGAAGAAGAAAGAGAAAACTGAATTAGGTTTAAGCATTCTCGTAATTCTTTGATTTTAATATGGGCATTTTAGTCATTTTGCATATATTTTTTTTTCCTTGGGGTGGCCGCGGCCCCCCCTGTCCTTGAGAAGCTCCGCCCCTGGTCCTCGTACAGTTTAACAACACATGGTTAGTTAAAAGCCAATTTGTCGACATCTAATTCTGTCCTCTTTTCTTTGTTTTAATTTTTGAAAAAAATTTAATAATAAGCATAAAAGAAATTTTGGACTACAAAAAAACATTAAAAAAAAAATCAATTATTAGGATTCTAATTTAAATTATTGTTTCTTAAAAAGGGTAAAAAATCATACCTTAAGTGATTATAGTAGGTTTTTGAAAATGTTAAAAATTACCTTAATGAGCATTAATGGAAATTATTGTCTTCTACATAATTTCTAACTATAAATAGGAGGCAGAAAAGTAGAGAAGATGGATTGGAAACGGGAGCTAATAAAAAGCTTCTCCAATATGGTACACACTTTTTTCTTTTTCTCCTCGTCTATTTTTTTGACATTGTTGTTGTTATAGAGAATTCTTTTTACTATACTATGCACGTATGATATAAACCATTTTTTTTTGTTTCACGACCAAATTTTGAAATAAATTAGTAAGAATCAAATCAATTGTTATACGATCATCTACTTCTTTATCAAATTTATGATCTCTCCTCTTTATTTTGTTTTCTTTGTTGCATGATAGATCTTAAACTCTTTGTTATTACCGCCGTCGGTCCACCCCATATATGCGCCGCCAATTCATGAATATGCTTACGTCTTTGTGATCGTGCAATACTTCTTTCACCCATTAGTTCTTTTCAGCTTCTTTTTTTTATTTTTACACAAAAAAAGGGATTTCATGCTTTTGGTTCTTGACTTTTTATCTTTACAGTTTGTAAAATTTAAAAAGTAGTAAAAGTATTTCCTAAAAATAAAACGATACACAAATCAATATACAACATATCACTCCTATTATTATTATTATTATTATTATTATTATTATTATTATTATTATTATTATTATTATTATTATTATTATTATTATTATTATCATCATTGTTAATAATAAAATCGATCAACACATAAATATTTTCAACCTAAGAACTACATTTGTTTTGATTTTCCTATTGCACCTAGAGATACGTAGGAGCAACGCCTCCCCCTTGTCAAACCAAATTAATAAAAAAAAAATTCTTCTCTTATTAATGTAGATAATTTATTTTCCTTTTTTATTCTTTTTAGGGTAAAAATAAATAAATAAATAAATAGTTTGTATACAATTAATTATAGGATAACCGTTTAACGGACGGGATGTAATATTTTCCCTACTCATAATCGACTCTCGAATCTAAACATTTGGTTTAAAAATCATTATTTTAGTTTTTATCCAATTTTTCCTTTAATAAAAATAAAAATGATGGCGGCCCCTTTTTCACGGACAAATTGAAAGCAACAGTTGGCGACTTCGCTGGGGAAGTTGGAGAGTCAAGTCGAACCTTATTAATTGTATATAGTTATTTATTTATTTTTTATTTATATTACCCCTCTTGTTTTTATTTGTGTTAATATGACCTATGTGGAGAAGAAAAAAAGCCTACCTTATCTATATCTCATATTCATCATAATGCATTGCATAATCATGCATGTTTCATCTTTTTAATTTTCATTTTACAACATCTTGTTTTTCTTTAAAAAAAAGTCATTGCATAATCATTGCATTCATTTTTTTACGTTTTCATAACATTTTCCTTCAAGAAAAAAAAAGAGCAAAAAAAAGTATCATGACACCCTTACTGGACATGCGCCTGAGCTAAAATCATGGATGAATTGGAATATACAAAGATGATCTAAACCAACTGAAAGACCCTATGGCTAAAAGATTGGAAATCTTACAAATCCTTGATACTTGAAATCATGGGAATCTCTCATTGAAAAAGTCTATCGCAAAGAACTCATGTGTTACTCCTTGATTTCATAAGTCCAACAATTTTCACCTTTTAATCTACTTTTTGGTTAAGCTCTATCTCATGTCACTTGTACACAAGATTTGAACCTAATACTAATGAGATTCATCTTCATCATCCACCCCCTACTTCTAAGCCATGACCATACTTTATAGGCTTTTCGCCACAAGTAAATATCTAGAAGTTTGGTTTTCTATGTTGAACTTTCATCACTACCCCTTATACTTTGATGTCATGGAAAAATTCATTAATCTAAATAATGACAAGTCTTGTATGAACTATTGAAGAAAAATATCGATTAAACATAGTTTAGAAGACATTGACTATGTTCGCCTATATATCCAAGGGGCAAGGTCAACAATGGAAATATTATCAAGTTTTCCCATGATCATTAATGCTATTTAATTTGATTCTAAAACATTGATTATATTGATGTGCCTAAAGTTTTACAATACTTTATTGTAGAATGGACACACTATTGTTCCTCAATATTGTGAATATCAATAAATGCATTTTGTATTATTTCCTTTTCCTTCTCACCCATCATATATTTCACGATTTCTTACTAAACATTTTTTGTCTTTCTCTTCTTTAAACCATATACCAAACATATTTGGAAGTAGTTCATTCATAAATATGTTTGCTAAGATCTCATACATAATTTCAATCATGCTATAAATTCCACTGAATGTGAGAACTGTATAGATAAACCCCACTATTTGAATGGACCTCGATAGGTTAGGCATGAAATTAACGTCACGTTAATCCCCTCGAAGAGTAGTTTTATCTTAATCATTATCTAAATGTCTTTTGAATATACCAATCAAGTGGGGTAATTAAAAGTTTGTACCATGGGTATTCTAGCCGCCTACGAATCGAAGATGAAATTGTTGAAATTATATGAGACTTCAATGTAATCCTCAATCAACTAAATCAAGAATGGAAACACAGGAATAATGATGACTCTTCACATGATATGCATATTTGTTATTTATTTTCGTCTTATTTATCTTTTATTCATTAGCTAATTTGAAGAATTATACGATATATTTTGTTGTTTTTAGTTCTTTGATTTAATAAATTGTTCATGTTCTTATTTCCTTGATTAAGTAGAGATTTTTGTAGTTTTACGTTGTTACTTTGTTTTAATGTAGTGCTGAATTTTGGTGCAGAAATCAATATGACCTATGTGGAGTATGTCAGCCATATCAAGATTTGTAGAAGTCCAATTGGAGTCAAACCAAGTGCAAATGAAATATACGATCCATAGCTACAGCTTTCATGAAGACACCTAAACTATATTAGGACTCCAAAGAGGAGACAAATGCACCTAACGCCAAGTAGGAGATGTTGCGCGCCTGAAGCACATTTCAGCGCTTAATACCTGCTGGTGCGCGCCTGAAGCGCACGACGCGCAAAAGAACACATTAAAACTCAGTTTTTTGACTTTTGGAGGATCTTTTTGATCATTCGGAAGTTGAGAGACTTGTGCCCTAGCAGAGAAACTCAAAGACTCTAACACCATTGGAGAATTTTTATCAAGAATCATTCATGAATCTTTCTTGTAATTCTTCTCTAATCTCTATCTTTTCTATCTCTGCCATGAATAACTAAACCCTATTTGTTAGGGATGAGTGTAACAAGATGAAACCCTTGTTTTCTGATTTGATTTCTAGTTATATGAATGAGTTTATTGAATTATTTTTCTCATCTCTGTGCTTAATGTTTTTTATTGCATGATCAACATTAAAATGTTCTACGATTCGTATTTTGAAATGGAAGTGGACTTTACGAATGCTTGAGATGAGAAATTCATGAATTTGTAGTCTAGACATAGATGCAGGTTATGAAACCAATTAAATTAGTTGCAAAGGCAATAGTTTAACAAGAGAATTCCTGTACGGTAAGACTTAATTCTAATCTTAAATCCACTAAGGAATTAGGGGTTACTCTGGAATTAAAGGTTCTATCACTAAGACATTAGGGCAAGAATAATAAAGAGAATTCGGTAATAATTCAATAAAGGAATTCAGTAACTAGGATCAACTTAGACACCAAAGTTGGATTCAAAGTGAAACTCATCCTTGACATTTTTCTTATTATAAATGATCAATTTTATTACTGTTATTAATTTTAAATATTATTTCAATCAACTTGGGAACTTCTTGTTCAATTTTAGTAATTAAATATAATTCGATAGTAAAACGCAATCCTTTAGTTCGACACTCGGTACTACCGTTTTATTGTTACTTGCAACGATTCAGTACACTTGTTGAAACGCTATCAAGTTTTTGTCGCCGTTGCCGGGGATTGCCATATCACTATTGAATTTAATTTGTTTACTTAAATGAAATTTTTTTGCTATGCAATAAAATTTTTACTTTTATTTTATTTCTAATTTTGAAAAAAAAAACAAAAAAATTTTCTGATTTAAAACTCTTTAAGTTTTACTTAATTATTTATCTTTCTTTACTTTAAAATTGTTCATTACTCACAATTTTTCTAACCTTGTATGCGAGGATAGTCCTCAGCTGAACTTTTCTTTGATCCAGAAATCGAAAACACTGCGAAAGCAAATCAAAAAAAGAGGTTAGAGAAAGGAGACAAAGGGAAAAACAGTTAGTAGTGTAAGAAGAGGATTTGGGGTATTTCTTCATATTTGTGGAAATGATTGATCCACCACCACCTAAACGTACCCTCGATGAGTATGGGAATCGAAATAGAAACCTTGCTCGGTTTGCCATCTGTAACCAACCGGTTACAATTAACATGTTTGAAGTGAGTCCTGCTCTTTTTCAAGAGTTGAAGGAGATTCATTTTTTCGGTAAACATAACGAAGACGCCAATAGACACCACACGGACTCCGGTTACAATTTAATTTGTTTACTTAAATGAAATTTTTTTGCTATGCAATAAAATTTTTACTTTTATTTTATTTCTAATTTTGAAAAAAAAAACAAAAAAAATTTCTGATTTAAAACTCTTTAAGTTTTACTTAATTATTTATCTTTCTTTACTTTAAAATTGTTCATTACTCACAATTTTTCTAACCTTTTATGCGAGGGCAGTCCTCAGCTGAACTTTTCTTTGATCCAGAAATCGAAAACACTGCGAAAGCAAATCGAAAAGAGGTTAGAGAAAGGAGACAAAGGGAAAAACAGTGAGTAGTGTAAGAAGAGGATTTGGGGTATTTCTTCATATTTGTGGAAATGATTGATCCACCACCACCTAAACGTACCCTCGATGAGTATGAGAATTGAAATAGAAACCTTGCTCGGTTTGCCATCCGTAACCAACCGGTTACAATTAACATGTTTGAAGTGAGTCCTGCTCTTTTTCAAGAGTTGAAGGAGATTCATTTTTCCGGTAAACATAACGAAGACGCCAATAGACACCACACGGACTTCTTTGAGTTATGTGAAACAGTGAAAGTGGATGATTGTTCTGAAGAAGGTAAGAGATTGAGATTATTTCCATTGTCATTGACAAATGATGCTAAAGAGTGGCTTAACTCATTTCATGCTAGTAGCATTACCACGTGGGATGACCTTGAAGATATGTTCATAGAACAATACTGTAAGACCCGTAATTTTAAAGTACCCTTTTATGTATTTTTGGTATATTTTGGATTTTGGCTCGGAGGCTTTTAAGCCAAAGTTAATAATATTTTGGAGTTTTATAATCAAAAAGATATTTCGATGCCAATTAGAATTTCCCGTCGATAAATAAATTGAATTTAACTGCGGTAAATACTTTACGGTTAATTTAAGGCGTTTCGGGTGAAACGGTAATTTAATAAATATCTAGATTTTGAGATATTTGTTAAGTTATATTTATTTTTTTATATATGTTTGCTTGGAGGGAAAAGGAAAGGAAAACTAGAAGGAAGGAAAAGGAAAAGAAAATAGTATATAAAGGAAGGAAGGAAAAAGGAAGAAAGGAAAAACAAAGGAAAGAAATTGAAAGGAGAGAAAATAGAATTTTCCATCTCCTTCCTCAGTCACGCAAGAAAAACCAAATTTCCATCCTTCTCCATTTCTCGTTTTCGTTGCTTCCTTTTCTTCAAAACTAGTGACCCAAGGTTGGGTGAGGGTTAGATCAAGGTTTTCGTAACTCCACTCTTCCTCTTTGATCCGAAAACGAAGAAATACGGTTTTTGAGATCCAAACACAAACTCCTCCGTTTCTCCTAGATCCAAACCTCATTCCTCGAAGAGATAGAAGGGAAAGTTGCTCACCTCCGTGCTACGGTGCTAGTGCACTAACTTGGAAGCGGCGTTGCGAGCGGAGATTTTACCGGAATTTCTCGCGGAACCGGAAACTCTCGATAAAGCTAACTTTGAGGTAAGGGCTCCTTCCAAACTTCTAGCTTGCATTAGGGACTTATCTGTAGTTGTGTGGGAAGGAATTTGTTAGGGCTTAATGTATCGATTTGGGGAAAAAACCAAACTAGTGCGTTATGGGTAAAAACCTTAGAGTTAGGTTTTGTTTATAGTGATGAATGTTTCGTGGTAAATGAAATTTGATGTATCTGGGTGTTATGTTGCGTGATTTGTGTTCGTTGTATTTGGTGTGTTCGTACTTGATGTTTGTTAATTGGTGTGGTTGTTGTGAATTATGGTTTGAATGTGAAAGTATGTTTGAATTTGTTTCTGTGGAATTTGAAAACCATTAGAGTTAAACGAGTATTAAAAATGGGGAATCTTTTAATACCTCGGTTTGCTTAATGTGTATTTGAGGGAAATGCTTAAGTTAACTGGGCGTTGAGAATGGGGAATCTCTTAATGTCTCGGTTACTTAACTATCGTTTTTGAAAATCGTTTCGGTAAATGAGTATTAAGAATGGGGAATCTCTTAATGACTCGTTTACTGAATGTTTTGCGAGAAAACCGTTTAAGTCAAAAGTATATTAAGAATGGGGAATCTCTTAATATGACTGTTTGCTTAACGTTTTGTTTTGAAAATCATTAAGTTAAATCGGTATTAAGAACGGGGAATCTCTTAATGACTTATTTAATTAATGTTGTTTGAAAGTCGTTTAAGTTAAATGGGTATTAAAAATGGGGAATCTTTTAATATCTGCATTTGCTTAACGATTGTTGTGAATGGAGTCTGTGTATGCTCATGCATTTCATTTGGTAAATTGTGTCGACCCGTGATAGGTGACACCTTGGTAAACTGTACTGACCCGTGATAGGTTGTACGTTTACGATTTACTATTTAGTAATTCGTGTTGACCCGTGATAGGTGACACCATGGTAACTGTACTGACCCGTGATAGGTGGTACATTTACGATTTACATTTTTGGTGAATTGTGCTGACCCGTGATAGGTGGCACCTTGGTAAACTGTACGGACCCGTGATAGGTTGTACGTTTGCGATTTATATTTTAGTAAATCGTGTTGACCCGTGATAGGTGACACCATGGTAACTGTACTGACCCGTGATAGGTGGTACATTTACGATTCCCGCTTTTTCTTTTAGTAAATCGTGTTGACCCGTGATAGGTGACACCTCGGTAAACTGTACTGACCCGTGATAGGTGGTACGTTTATGATTTACGCATTTTAGTAAATCGTGCTGACCCGTGATAGGTGGCACCTCGGTAATTGGTACTTTGGCCTGCGATAGGCGGTACAATTATGATTTACGGCCCTTCGAGGAGGGTTTTGGTTTGGAATTCCGAGTCCATGCATTTTGGCATATACGCATTGCATTAGGGTGCCTGGCACGCGAGTCATGTTTGATTTGAGTTTATGATTGAGTGATTCGAATTTTGATTTATCGTGATAACTGAGATGAAGGTGTTAAGTGCTATGTGTTGTGTATTGTGTGTGAGTATGATGGTTATCGAACCTTTGTGTGTCGTAGTAATCGCGTAGAAATTGCTAAGTGTTAAGTGGTGAACTTGATTAGGAATGACTTAGGTTAATTCATGAATTTTTGGAAAACTGATCAGGGAAATCGATTTCCCAATCGATTGGATGGGTAAACAGGGACTTGGCCAATTCACAAAATCGATTAGCCAATCGATTTTGTAAATCAGCCTTTTTAAAATCCCTTTCGAAATCGATTGCCCAATCGATTAGGCCTTAAGTCAGGGGCTCAGGAACCAATCAATCGATTTACCAATCGATTGAATTCAGCCCAGGATTCTGTTTTCATTAAGAATCCCTCACCAAATCGATTAGGAAATCGATTGGCTCGAAACCAGGGGCTCAGGAACCAATCAATCGATTTACCAATCGATTGAATTCAGCCCAGGATTCTGTTTTCATTAAAAATCTTCACCCCAATCGATTGCCCAATCGATTGGCTCAGTGAAAATCCTCATTTTTAGTTGTATGATTAATTGCTCATGAATCTATCCATGTTTTGTTTTATCATGTGTTAATTAGGAGATCGAGAACTGCATTTTACCTTCATTTTCATTGGCAATGTACTGTATGAACTTTTCGCACATGGAAAATCCTGTTAAGATGCATGCTTAGTTAAAAAGTTGTTTTGAGCATTCAAAAACTTAATTGCTATGTGTTAACTGTTATTTTCTGGTTGGTGACCCTTTACACTATTGTGGAAATCTGGGCTTTGCCCTCAGATGAGAGTCAGGACGGCCCTACTGGTTCGTACCCTACGGACAGGGATGGAGATGGGAATGCTTGACTGCGGTTGTGTTAGGAGGATCTCACGGGGCGCGTGGAGATTACTCAGGGTGTATAGTTTTTGGTAGGATGATCAGATTAGGATGATGTATAGGGACTAGGGGTCCTTCTTTTTGGTTTGGAGTATTTTAGTTTTGGAAAACTGTACTTATACAAATATTATCAGTTTTATATCATCTTTGAATGGGTTCCATGTACCATTTGATGTTTATGTAGAAATGTTTTGGATTTGTAATTGGAGAAACTTTTCCGCTGCTTGTAAATTATAATGACTCAATTATTTATCCAAAAGCATTTCCTGATTTATTTCCTTGTTCGTTTTTAATTACTTTTAAAAAAAAATATACCCTCGCTTTGAAAAACGGGGTGTTACATTGTGGTATCAGAGCATAGGTTTAGTTTTCTTTGGGAGCTGTGGAACCTTGGTTATAGATTGTAGGTCGACCTATAAGTTAGGAGTTATTATCTGATCATGTGTCGGTTTAGGTGACTTGAGTTGTCAAGTCCAATTTAATTGTGTGTTGTTAGACGGACGTTAGTTTAGAATTTTTTGAAGTAGTGTTAAAACTCTACTTGATGATGGTTCTTATAGGAAACCATGCCGCCCAGAAGGAATGACGCTCCGAGAGCCAACGCTAGGAATGACCAAATGGCGGAGGCTATGAACAACATGGCTGCTTCTGTCGCTGCACAGACCGCTGCCAAGACTCAACGGGATCTTGAAAAGAGGGGAAGAGAGATCCGTGCTGCAGAATCAAGAGGGTTGGAAGACTTCCGTCGTTACAATCCTCCTAAGTTCAAGGGGGATGAGGGTTCAGAGAAGGCGGATCAATGGATCCAAGAAGTGGAGAAAATCTTTGATATGATTAACTGCCAGGCTGGAGTGAAGGTCAGCTATGCCACGTATATGTTGCTAGGGGATGCTGAATACTGGTGGAGGAGTGCAAGGTTGTTGATGGGAGCAGCCCACGAGGAGGTGAACTGGGAATCGTTCAAAAGAAAGTTTTTAGACAAATACTTTCCGATGAGTACCAGGACTAAGTTGGGTGACGACTTTCTGAAACTTCACCAGGGGAGCCTGACTGTGGGCGAGTATGCTGCTAAATTTGAATCACTATCGAGGCATTTCAGGTTCTTCCGTGAAGAAATTGATGAACCGTTCATGTGTCATCGTTTCCAAGACGGATTGAAGTATGAGATTCAAGATTCCGTCTTACCTTTGGGAATTCAACGTTTCCAAGCGCTGGTAGAGAAATGTAGAGAAGTGGAAGATATGAAGAACAAGAGGGCTAGCCGAGTTGGGAATTTTAATTCGGGAGGCCCTAGTCGGGCGACTTATCAGAATAGGGGAAAACAAGTGGCTAAACCTTATAATCGCCCCCAGAATAACAACGGTGGACCGAGTCGCCCAGGGAACCAGAATTTCGGAAGGCAAATGGGGCAAGTGCTTCGATGTTTCCGATGTGGGAAAGAAGGACACTATGCTAGTGCTTGTACCACTAACATCCCCATCTGTCACAATTGTCAGAAGTCGGGGCACATGGCAAGGGAGTGCACGGCTCCAAAGGTGGAACCAGTGGTGAATGTAGCTAGGGCTACCCGTCCTACTGCTAGAGGACGCATTTATTGTGTGAATGCTGAAGAGGGAAATCCATCTGGTAATCTGATTCAGCGTGATTGTGAGATTGCAGGTAACACTCTAACTGCACTCTTTGATTCGGGGGCAACCCATTCCTTCATTGCTATGGACTGTGTGAATCGCTTGAAGTTATCTGTGTCTGCTTTACCTTTTGATTTGGTTGTTTCCACGCCTGCTAAGACCTTAACCGTAAATTCAGCATGTTTACATTGTCGAATGACTATTCAGAATAGGGATTTCTTGGTTAATCTAATTTGTTTACCGCTACAATCACTCGAGGTCATCCTCGGTATGGATTGGATGTCTTATCACTATGTGATCTTGGATTGTGCTCGGAAATTGGTTCTTTTCCCCGAACCAGGAGTTGTTAAGTATTTAGCTGCTAACAAACTCCGAGTGTCGCTAAGTGAAGGGACTCATGAGTTTTTGTCTCTAGCAAATGTAGAGGCAAAGATAAATGTGGAAATAGAAGATGTGATACTTGTCAACGAGTATCGGGATGTATTTCCAACGGAAATTCCAGGATTGCCACCGGTAAGAGAAGTGGAATTCTTCATTGATTTGCACCCAGGAACGGGACCCATTTCAATGGCACCTTATCGAATGTCGCCATTGGAATTAAATGAGCTCAAAGGCCAAATTGAAGACTTGTTGGAGAAGAAATTCATCAGACCAAGTGTATCACCATGGGGTGCTCCAGTTTTGCTAGTTAAGAAGAAGGACGGAAGCTCGCGCCTATGTGTGGATTATAGACAGCTCAACAAGGCAACTATCAAGAATCGTTATCCTTTGCCACGAATCGATGATTTGATGGATCAATTGAGAGGGGCCGCGATATTTTCGAAGATTGACTTGAAGTCGGGTTACCATCAGATCCGAGTAAGGGAAGGAGACATTCAGAAAACAGCTTTCAGAACCCGCTACGGACATTATGAATACCTGGTTATGCCGTTCGGAGTTACCAATGCACCGGCAATTTTCATGGACTACATGAACAGGATCTTTAATTCGTTCCTTGATAAATTCGTGGTGGTATTCATTGATGATATATTGATTTATTCAAGGACCGAAGAAGAGCATGGAGAACATTTGCGACAAGTTCTTGAGATTTTACGCGAGAAGCGATTGTATGCCAATCTGTCGAAGTGTGAATTTTGGCTAGAGAAAGTGAATTTCTTGGGACATGTGATAACCAAGGAAGGAATCGCTGTAGATCCGGCTAAGATTGAGGCGGTTCTTGCTTGGAAACAGCCTCAGACTGTCACTGACATACGAAGTTTTGTGGGACTGGCAGGGTACTACAGGAGGTTTATCGAAGGTTTTGCTAAGATTGTGGCTCCACTGACACAACTTACCAGAAAAGATCAACCGTTCGCATGGACGGAGAAGTGTGAAGAAAACTTCCAGTTACTGAAGAGGAAATTGACGACCTCACCTGTATTGGTGTTACCGCAATCAGAAGAACCCTATGAAGTTTATTGTGATGCATCCCACCAGGGGTTAGGATGTGTTCTGATGCAACACAAGAAAGCTGTGGCTTATGCCTCGAGACAATTGAAGATTCACGAAAGGAACTATCCTACTCATGATTTGGAGCTTGCCGCGGTTGTTTTTGCATTAAAGATCTGGAGGCATTATTTATATGGGTGCACGTTCACCGTGTTCAGCGACCATAAGAGCTTGAAATATTTGTTTGATCAGAAGGAGTTGAACATGCGCCAGAGACGATGGATGGAGACTCTCAAGGATTTTGATTTCACACTGCAGTACCACCCTGGGAAGGCCAATG
This sequence comes from Cicer arietinum, assembly GCF_000331145.2. Taxonomy (NCBI): domain Eukaryota; kingdom Viridiplantae; phylum Streptophyta; class Magnoliopsida; order Fabales; family Fabaceae; genus Cicer; species Cicer arietinum. Next base: position 45,456,117 of record NC_021162.2, on the reverse strand, counting down.
TAGTGGCGGATGCGTTGAGCAGAAGAAGTGTATCGGTGTCTTCACTAATTATGGCTAGACAACAAGAGTTGTGGGAAGCTTTTAGAGACTTGCACTTGAACGTAGAGTTTGCACCGGGAATTTTGAAATTCGGAATGATTAAGATCTCGAGTGGATTACTTGAAGACATTGCGAATTCTCAGGATGACGTCTTAATTCAAGAGAAGAGGAATCTAATAGTACAAGGGAAGACGACTGAGTTCAAGATTGGGGCTGATAATGTTTTGCGGTGTAATGGTAGGATTTGTGTACCAGAAATTACAGATATGCGGAAAACGATTTTAGAAGAGGCGCATAAGAGTAAGCTGAGTATTCATCCTGGGGCAACAAAGATGTATCAGGATTTGAGGCAGAATTATTGGTGGCCAGGAATGAAGAAACATGTGGCGGAATATGTATCCACTTGTCTAACTTGTCAGAAAGCGAAGGTGGAACATCAGCGACCTGCTGGAATGTTGCAACCTTTAGATATACCTGAATGGAAGTGGGACAGCATTTCCATGGATTTTATAACCGGATTACCAAAGACAAGGAGGAAGAATGATTCTATATGGGTGATAGTGGACCGACTGACTAAATCTGCTCACTTTTTACCGGTAAGGACCACCTATAAGGTAGATCAGCTAACGGAGATCTACATTGCTGAAATTGTGAGGTTACACGGGGTACCATCGAGCATTGTATCAGACCGTGATCCGAAGTTCACATCGCATTTTTGGGGAGCATTGCACGAAGCGTTGGGAACGAAGCTACGATTGAGTTCAGCTTACCATCCACAAACGGACGGACAGACTGAAAGGACAAATCAGTCCTTGGAAGATCTGTTGAGAGCATGTGTTTTAGATGATAGAGGAAGTTGGGATGATGTACTTCCGTTGATTGAGTTCACTTACAACAATAGTTTCCACGCAAGTATTGGAATGGCACCATATGAGGCTTTATATGGGCGCAAGTGTCAAACGCCCTTGTGTTGGTATAAAGACGGTGAGAATATGATTGTCGGACCAGAGATGGTGCAACAGACCACAGCTAAAGTAAGGAAGATCAAGGAGAAAATGAAGACTTCACAAGATCGCCAGAAGAGTTACGCGGACAAGCGTCGCAGACTTTTGGAATTCGAACAGGGTGACCATGTATTTCTGAGAGTCACACCTACTACTGGAGTAGGTAGAGCCTTGAAATCGAAGAAGTTGACTCCGAAATTCATTGGACCATATCAGATTTCTGCACGAATTGGGCCGGTTGCTTATCGGATTGCATTACCTCCGATACTGTCCAATATCCATGACGTGTTTCATGTGTCGCAGTTGAGGAAATATCTCGCAGATCCATCTCACGTGATCGAACCAGACACAATCCAGCTAAAGGATAACCTGTCGTTCGAAGTACCACCCGTGAGAATTGATGACAGGAAGATTAAGCGGTTGAGGACCAAGGATGTTTCGTTGGTCAAGGTGATCTGGAACCCAATTACTGGAGATGCGACTTGGGAACTGGAGAGCAAGATGAGGGAACAACACCCAGAGTTATTTATCGATGCATAGTTTCGAGGACGAAACTAATTTTAGGGGGGGAGTAATGTAAGACCCATAATTTTAAAGTACCCTTTTATGTATTTTTGGTATATTTTGGATTTTGGCTCGGAGGCTTTTAAGCCAAAGTTAATAATATTTTGGAGTTTTATAATCAAAAAGATATTTCGATGCCAATTAGAATTTCTCGTCGATAAATAAATTGAATTTAACTGCGGAAAATACTTTACGGTTAATTTAAGGCGTTTCGGGTGAAAAGGTAATTTAATAAATATCTAGATTTTGAGATATTTGTTAAGTTATATTTATTTTATATATATATGTTTGCTTGGAGGGAAAAAGAAAGGAAAACTAGAAGGAAGGAAAAGGAAAAGAAAATAGTATATAAAGGAAGGAAGGAAAAAGGAAGAAAGGAAAAACAAAGGAAAGAAAAAGAAAGGAAGGAAAATTTCAAAACTTCATCTTCTTCCTCTAACCGTGACCCATTTTTCTCCTTTCTCCCATTTTCGTTTTCGTCGCTTTCTTTTCTTCAAAACTAGTAACCCAAGGTTGGGGGAGAGTTAGATCAAGGTTTTTGCAACTCCACTCTTCCTCTTTGATTCGAAAACGAAGAAATACGGTTTTTGTTAGATCAAGGTTTTCGTAACTCCACTCTTCCTCTTTGATTCGAAAACGAAGAAAAACGGTTTTGAGATCCAAACACAAACCCCTTCGTTTCTTCTAGATCCAAACCTCATTTCTCGAAGAGATAGAAGGGAAAGTTGCTCACCACCACGCTACGGTGCTAGTGAACTAATTTGGAAGCGGCGTTGCGAGCGGAGATTTTACCGGAATTTCTCGCGGTACCGGAAACGCGCGTTAAAGCTAACGTTGAGGTAAGGGCTCCTTCCAAACTTCTAGCTTGCATTAGGGACTTATCTGTAGTTGTGTGGGAAGGAATTTGTTAGGGTTAAATGTATCGATTTGGGGAAAAACGAAACTAGTGCGTTATGGGTAAAAACCTTAGAGTTAGGTTTTGTTTATAGTGATGAATGTTTCGTGGTAAATGAAATTTGATGTATCTGGGTGTTATGTTGCGTGATTTGTGTTCGGTATATTCGGTGTGTTCGTACTTGATGTTTGTTAATTGGTGTGGTTGTTGTGAATTATGGTTTGAATGTGAAAGTATGTTTGAATTTGTTTCTGTGGAATTTGAAAACCATTAGAGTTAAACGAGTATTAAAAATGGGGAATCTTTTAATACCTCGGTTTACTTAATGTGTATTTGAGGAAAATGTTTAAGTTAACTGGGTATTAAGAATGGGGAATCTCTTAATATGACTGTTTGCTTAACGTTTTGTTTTGAAAATCTTTAAGTTAAATCGGTATTAAGAACGGGGAATCTCTTAATGACTTATTTAATTAATGTTGTTTGAAAGTCGTTTCGGTAAATGAGTATTAAGAATGGGGAATCTCTTAATATGACTGTTTGCTTAACGTTTTGTTTTGAAAATCATTAAGTTAAATCGGTATTAAGAACGGGGAATCTCTTAATGACTTATTTAATTAATGTTGTTTGAAAGTCGTTTAAGTTAAATGGGTATTAAAAATGGGGAATCTTTTAATATCTGCATTTGCTTAACGATTGTTGTGAATGGAGTCTGTGTATGCTCATGCATTTCATTTGGTAAATTGTGTCGACCCGTGATAGGTGACACCTTGGTAAACTGTACTGACCCGTGATAGGTGGTACGTTTATGATTTACGCATTTTAGTAAATCGTGCTGACCCGTGATAGGTGGCACCTTGGTAAACTGTACGGACCCGTGATAGGTTGTACGTTTGCGATTTATATTTTAGTAAATCGTGTTGACCCGTGATAGGTGACACCTCGGTAAACTGTACTGACCCGTGATAGGTGGTACATTTACGATTTACATTTTTGGTGGATTGTGCTGACCCGTGATAGGTGGCACCTTGGTAAATTGTACGGACCCGTGATAGGTTGTACGTTTGCGATTTATATTTTAGTAAATCGTGTTGACCCGTGATAGGTGACACCTCGGTAAACTGTACTGACCCGTGATAGGTGGTACATTTACGATTTACATTTTTGGTGGATTGTGCTGACCCGTGATAGGTGGCACCTTGGTAAATTGTACGGACCCGTGATAGGTTGTACGTTTGCGATTTATATTTTAGTAAATCGTGTTGACCCGTGATAGGTGACACCTCGGTAAACTGTACTGACCCGTGATAGGTGGTACATTTACGATTTACATTTTTGGTGGATTGTGCTGACCCGTGATAGGTGGCACCTAGGTAAACAGTACTGGTCTGTGATAGGCGGTACGTTTACGATTCCCGCTTTTTCTTTTAGTAAATCGTGTTGACCCGTGATAGGTGACACCATGGTAACTGTACTGACCCGTGATAGGTGGTACATTTACGATTTACATTTTTGGTGGATTGTGCTGACCCGTGATAGGTGGCACCTAGGTAAACAGTACTGGTCTGTGATAGGCGGTACGTTTACGATTCCCGCTTTTTCTTTTAGTAAATCGTGTTGACCCGTGATAGGTGACACCATGGTAACTGTACTGACCCGTGATAGGTGGTACATTTACGATTCCCGCTTTTTCTTTTAGTAAATCGTGTTGACCCGTGATAGGTGACACCATGGTAACTGTACTGACCCGTGATAGGTGGTACATTTACGATTCCCGCTTTTTCTTTTAGTAAATCGTGTTGACCCGTGATAGGTGACACCTCGGTAAACTGTACTGACCCGTGATAGGTGGTACGTTTATGATTTACGCATTTTAGTAAATCGTGCTGACCCGTGATAGGTGGCACCTCGGTAATTGGTACTTTGGCCTGCGATAGGCGGTACAATTATGATTTACGGCCCTTCGAGGAGGGTTTTGGTTTGGAATTCCGAGTCCATGCATTTTGGCATATACGCATTGCATTAGGGTGCCTGGCACGCGAGTCATGTTTGATTTGAGTTTATGATTGAGTGATTCGAATTTTGATTTATCGTGATAACTGAGATGAAGGTGTTAAGTGCTATGTGTTGTGTATTGTGTGTGAGTATGATGGTTATCGAACCTTTGTGTGTCGTAGTAATCGCGTAGGAATTGCTAAGTGTTAGGTTGTGGACTTGATTAGGAATGACTTAGGTTAATTCATGAATTTTTGGAAAACTGATCAGGGAAATCGATTTCCCAATCGATTGGATGGGTAAACAGGGACTTGGCCAATTCACAAAATCGATTAGCCAATCGATTTCGAAAACAATTTTCAAAGGAATCAGTTAAGAAATCGATTGCCCAATCGATTAGGCCTTAAGTCAGGGGCTCAGGAACCAATCAATCGATTTACCAATCGATTGAATTCAGCCCAGGATTCTGTTTTCATTAAGAATCCCTCACCAAATCGATTAGGAAATCGATTGGCTCGAAACCAGGGGCTCAGGAACCAATCAATCGATTTACCAATCGATTGAATTCAGCCCAGGATTCTGTTTTCATTAAAAATCTTCACCCCAATCGATTGCCCAATCGATTGGCTCAGTGAAAATCCTCATTTTTAGTTGTATGATTAATTGCTCATGAATCTATCCATGTTTTGTTTTATCATGTGTTAATTAGGAGATCGAGAACTGCATTTTACCTTCATTTTCATTGGCAATGTAATGTATGAACTTTTCGCACATTGAAAATCCTGTTAAGGTGCATGCTTAGTTAAAAAGTTGTTTTGAGCATTCAAAAACTTAATTGCTATGTGTTATCTGTTATTTTCTGGTTGGTGACCCTTTACACTATTGTGGAAATCTGGGCTTTGCCCTCAGATGAGAGTCAGGACGGCCCTACTGGTTCGTACCCTACGGACAGGGATGGAGATGGGAATGCTTGACTGCGGTTGTGTTAGGAGGATCTCACGGGGCGCGTGGAGATTGCTCAGGGTGTATAGTTTTTGGTAGGATGATCAGATTAGGATGATGTATAGGGACTAGGGGTCCTTCTTTTTGGTTTGGAGTATTTTAGTTTTGGAAAACTGTACTTATACAAATATTATCAGTTTTATATCATCCTTGAATGGGTTCCATGTACCATTTGATGTTTATGTAGAAATGTTTTGGATTTGTAATTGGAGAAACTTTTCCGCTGCTTGTAAATTATAATGACTCAATTATTTATCCAAAAGCATTTCCTGATTTATTTCTTTGTTCGTTTTTAATTACTTTTAGAAAAAAAAAATATACCCTCGCTTTGAAAAACGGGGTGTTACATTGCCAGTAGCATGCCAGTAGCATTACCACGTGGGATGACCTTGAAGATATGTTCATAGAACAATACTTTCCCCCAACTGTGTTTGTTAGAAAGAGGCAAGAGATTTTCAATTACAAACAAAAGGAGGGAGAGTCTCTTCGTGACACTTACAGGAGGTTCAAGACTTTACTAGCAGGATGTCCTAATCATGCTTATGACGACACTGCCCATATGCATATATTCTGTAACGGTTTGAGGCCTAACACTAGAATTATGTTGGATGCCACAATATGTGGTTCTTTGAATTACCAGACTGCGTCAGAAACACGAAAAATATTGAGATCATGACATCAAATGAACAAATGATGTTGTATGATAGAGGTGGTGGGTCAACAAGTGGTATATTGGAATGGAATGTTATGGATGGGTTGGCTCCAGGTAGGTTGCTCTCAAAACAGATAGAAAAGGTTATCGCCACTGAGATAAAGAAGGGGATGACAACTCTAAATATACAACCCCAAGTGGCCCTTGTCAAATTATTAAATCATAATGGTTGTAACTTTTGTGGAGGAGCACATAATAATGGAGCTTGTGAAGCACTGGATGACAATGCGATAGAATAACTAGAAGAGGTGAATTTTGGGAGTAATAACAGGAAGCAGAACAATCCCTACTCTAGTACTTACAACTCTAGTTGGAGAAATCATCCAAATTTTTCTTGGAGAGATCAGCAGGGTGGATCTCAGGGTCAACAAAGAGCTTAAACCAACCAAGTCCCACCTCGAAATGTTGCTTGGGAAAGTGCTATGGAAAAAATAGTAACAAGCACAAGTTCTTCCATTGAAGATTCAAAAGTCATCCATAAAAATCACTTTGTATCAATAAAGAATCTGGAGACCCAAATAGGTTAACTTGCTCAACAAATGGCATAAAGAACCTTGAAAATTTGCCTAGTGACAGAGTTCCAAATTAACAGAATAATGTTAATGCAGTGACAATGAGGAGTGGCAAGGTAAGTGAACAAGTAGCACTTAAAGCCAAACAGAGTGGAAGTATTTCAACTTCAACCCACTCGGAGGAAATGGCCACACCGAGGAGGAAGAACCTATGGTATAGAAAAAGGAAATAATGCCAAAACCATAAATTCGACTTATGTTCCCTCAAAGATTAAGAAAGGAAGAAACTGAAAAACAATTCGGTAAATTTCTTGACAGTTTAGAAAAATTGAAAATCAACATTCCTTTTGCAAAAGAATTAGAACAGATGTCGACGTACGCCAAATTCATGAAGGAGATTCTGTCAAAGAAAAGAAAAATTGGCGGTGAAACAGTTATGCTTACCGAAGAGTGTAGTGCTATCCTACAGAGGAAGCTACCAACGAAACTCAAGGATCCCGAAAGCTTCTCTATCCCTTATGCTATTGGAAATAGAACTTTTTGGAAGGCCCTCTGTGATCTTGGAGCTAGTGTAAGTCTCATGCCTCTATCCATATACAAAAAGTTGGGCATTGGAAAAGTTAAAGACACGCAACTAATGTTACAGTTTGCGGATCGCTCAATGAAACACCCGTATGGAGTGGTAGAAGATGTGTTAGTCAAGGTGATTAAGTTCATTTTCCCAATGGATTTCGTGGTACTAGACATGGAGGAGGACAACGACATTCCTTTTATTTTGGGGAAACCGTTCTTAGAAACAGTGCGAGCTATGATTGATGTAGCGGATGGCACCTTAACTTTAAAGGTAAATGAAGAAACCGTCACTTTCAATATTCTGAAAGCCATGGAACATTCAAAAGAAACAGAAGAGTGCAATCAAATTGAGATCTTAGATGCGATAGTCAACGAAGAAATTGAGCATCTAACACCCATTTCGCCACTAGAAAGAG
>NC_021162.2:45445613-45448378 GCF_000331145.2 Cicer arietinum | reverse complement strand
AAGAGTGTTATGCATGTCCCAAGATGTTGTTAAAGAAAGTGAAGATCCAAAGATGAAAGAGGTTTTAGCCATGCTAGAAGCATCACCATCTTACTCCCCCCATTTTCCTACTAGATGGGAGGAGTTGAAAGGGGATGAAGACGAGTCCTTAGAGAAAAAGAAAGAGACATCACAGATTGAACTCAAGCAGTTGCCTCCTCATTTAAAATATGTATTCCTGGGTGAAAAAGATAAGGAGCCAGTTATCATTAGTGCAAGCTTGATTGATTTACAAGAAGATACGTTGTTGAGAATTTTGTGAAAGCATAAGGGTGCCATCGGTTGGTCCATTGAGGACTTGAAGGGGATAAGTCCGACTTTTGCATGCACAAAATCCTAATGATGGACAATCACAAATCAGTTGTACAACCCCAAAGAAGATTGAAACCGACAATAAAAAAAGTGATTAGGAAAGAACTGGTAACGCTCCTGGAACTTAGTCTCATTTACCCCATCTCAAATAGCTCTTGGGTGAGCCCTAGCCAAGTGGTACCAAAAAAGGAGGGAACAACCGTCATCACAAACGAAAAGAACGAGTTAATCCCTACAAGAACGGTTACAGGGTGGAGAGTTTGTATTGATTATAGAAGATTGAACAGTGCTTCGTGGAAGGATCATTTCCCACTCCATTTCATTGACCAGATGCTTGAGCGACTAGTTGAACATGAGTATTACTGCTTTCTAGATGGTTACTCAGGATACAATCAGATAGTTGTAGCACCAAAAGATCAAGAGAAAACTGCATTTACATGTTCGTATGGGAGTGTTTGCTTATCGACGAATGTCGTTTGGGATGTGTAATGCTCCTGCCACTTTTCAAAGGTGCATGATATCTGTAACACCCCGTTTTTCAAAGCGAGGGTATATTTTTTTTTCAAAAGTAATTAAACTAAAACAGAGAAATAGATAAAGAAATGCCTTTGGATAAATAATTGAGTCATTATAATTTACAAGCAGCGGAAAGGTTTCTCCAATTATAAATCCAAAACATTTACATAACCATAAATGGTACATGGAACCCATTCACATAAGAAGTCGAACTGACAATGATAGTATAAATACAGTTTTCCCAAACTAAAAATACTCCAATCCAAACAGAAGGACACCTAGTCCCTATACATCATCCTAATCTGATCATCCTACCAAAAAGCTATACACCCTGAGTATCTCCACGCGCCCCGTGAGATCCTCCTAACGTGACTGCAGTCAAACGTTCCCATCTCCATTCCCGTCCGTAGGGTACGAACCGGTAAGACCGTCCTGACTCTCATCTGAGGGCAAAGCCCAGATTTCCACAATAATTGTAAAGGGTCACCAACCAGAAAATAACAGTTAACACATAGCAATTAAGTTTTTTAAATGCTCAAAACAACTTTTCAAATAAGCATGCACCTTAACAAGATTTTCCATATGCTAAAAGTTCATATAATGCTTGCCAAATTAACAATGAACTCAAAATGAAGTTCTCCAACCATCAAGTAATACCTAACTGACCAAAGCATTGATAAATCAATTGAGCAATCGATTATCTAATTTTTAAATGCTCAAAACAACTTTTCAAATAAGCATGCACCTTAACAAGATTTTCCATATGCTAAAAGTTCATATAATGCTTGCCAAATTAACAATGAACTCAAAATGAAGTTCTCCAACCATCAAGTAATACCTAACTGACCAAAGCATTGATAAATCAATTGAGCAATCGATTATCTAACTCAAAATGAGGACTTTTACTGAGCCAATCGATTGCCAAATCGATTTGGTCAGTTCTGCTGAGTTTTTGCATGACCAAATCGATTTCTAAGTCGATTTTGTCAGTTCTGATGAGTCCCTGTGTTGCCAAATCGATTTCCAAATCGATTTCGGCAGTTTTGCTGAGTTCCTGCCTCTCTACCAATCGATTTCCAAATCGATTTCTTAAAAGATTTTGAAAGATATATTTATACAATCGATTGGCAAATCGATTAGGTCAAAATGGTGAACTTCCTGCAACTCATCCAATCGATTGGGAAATCGATTTCCCTGATCGTTTTTCCAAAATTTCATGCATTAACTCAAGTCATTCCTAATCAAGTTCACAACCTAACACTTAGCAATTCCTACACGATTACCACGGCAATTGGGATATCGATAACCATCATACTTACACACAACAATCAACACATAACACTTAGCATTTTCAACGCAATTACCACAACGACTCAAATTCAAATCACTTAATCATAAAACTCAAATCAACCACGACTCGCGTGCCAAGCACCCTAATGCAATGCGTATATGCCAAAATGCATGGACTCGGAATTCCAAACCAAAACCCTCCTCGAAGGGCCGTAAATCATAATCGTACCGCCTATCGCAGGCCAAAGTACCAATTACCAAGGTGCCACCTATCACGGGTCTGCACGATTTACTAAAAAGCGTAAACCATAAACGTACTGCCTATCACGGGCCCGTATCGTTTACCGAGGTGCCACCTATCACGGGTCAGCACGATTTACTAAAATGCGTAAATCATAAACGTACCACCTATCACGGGTCAGTACAGTTTACCGAGGTGTCACCTATCACGGGTCAACACGATTTACTAAAAGAAAAAGCGGAAATCGTAAATGTACCACCTATCACGGGTCAGTACAGTTACCATGGTGTCACCTATCACGGGTCAACACGATTTACTAAAAGAAAAAGCGGGAATCGTAAACGTACCGCCTATCACAGACCAACAC
>NC_021162.2:45433336-45444569 GCF_000331145.2 Cicer arietinum | reverse complement strand
GCGTTTCCGGTACCGCGAGTAATTCCGGTAAAATCTCCGCTCGCAACGCCGCTTCCAAATTAGTGCACTAGCACCGTAGCACGGAGGTGAGCAACCTTCCCTTCTATCACTTCTTGAAATGAAGCTTGGATCTTGAAGAAACGGAGGGGTTTGTGTTTGGATCTCAAAAACCGTTTTTCTTCGTTTTCGAATCAAAGAGGAAAAGTGGAGTTGCGAAAACCTTGATCTAACTCTCACCCAACCTTGGGTTACTAGTTTTGAAGAAAAGAAAGCGACGAAACTGAAAATGGGAGGAGGAGGAAAATGGCTCCCCGGTGAACTGAGGAAGGAGATGGAAAATTTTAGATTTTCCTTCCTTTCTTTTTCTTTCCTTTGTTTTTCCTTTCTTCCTTTTTCCTTCTTTCCCTTTTATACTATTTTCTTTTCCTTTTCCTTCCTTCTAGTTTTCCTTTCTTTTTCCCTCCAAGCAAACATATATATATATAATAAATATAACTTAACAAATATCTCAAAATATCTAGATATTTGTTAAATTACCGTTTCGCCCGAAACGCATAAAATTAACCGTAAAGTATTCACTGCAGTTAATTTCAATTTATTTATCGACGAGAAATTCTAATTGGCATCGAAATATCTTTTTGATTAAAAAAAACTCCAAAATATTATTAACTTTGGCTTAAAAGCCTCCGAACCAAAATCCAAAATACACCAAAAATACATAAAGCACACTTTAAAATTACGGGTCTTACAATATCCATATTCTCTAATATGAATGAGAAACATATCGAAGTATTTATGGACGACTTTTCTATTTTTGGTTCATCTTTTGATACTTGTTTGATCAATCTATCTCTTGTGTTAGAAAGGTGTGAAAAATCTAACTTGGTCCTAAGTTGGGAAAAATGTAATTTTATGGTAAGAGAGGGAATTGTGTTAGGCCACCGAATCTCCCACAAGGGAATCGAGGTTGACAAGGCCAAAGTTGAAGTTATTGAAAAACTTCCCCCTCCTACCAATGAAAAAGGCATTAGAAGCTTTTTAGGCCATGCTGGATTTTATAGGAGATTTATAAAAGAATTTTCAAAAAATTTCAAAACCGCTTACAAACCTACTCTCGAAAAACACACCTTTCAAATTCAATGAAGATTGCTTGAATGCTTTTAACAATTTGAAAAAGAAGTTGATAACTGCCCCCATTATCGCTGCACCTGACTGGTCACTACCTTTTGAAATCATGTGTGATGCTAGTGATAATGCTATTAGGACAAAGAAAGGATAAGTTGTTACATGTAATCTACTACACTAGTCATTTTTTGAATCAGGCACAACATAATTATGCCACAACTGAAAAAGAATTATTAGCTGTAGTATATTCTTTTGATAAATTTCGATCTTATTTATTAGGATCGAAAGTTATTGTTTACACTAATCATGCTGCCTTGAGGTATTTGTTTACTAATCAAGAATCGAAGCCAAGGCTACTCAGGTGGATTTTTTTACTACAAGAGTTCGACATTGAGATCCGAGATAAGAAGGGATCAGAGAACACGGTAGCCGACCACCTATCCCGATTGGAGAAAGTGGAGGAGGATGATAACACTATACCAATACGAGACCAGTTGGTTGATGAACACATCTTCACAATTACCAAGGCACCTTGGTTCGCTGACTTTTCTAATTTCAAAGTAGGTGAGGCAGTTCCATCTGATTTCACATACAAACAACGGAAGAAGTTTATCCATGATGTGAAATTCTATGTTTGGGATGATCCCTTTCTGTACAAAAGAGGAATGGATGGGTTGTTGCAAAGGTGTGTACCTGAGGAGGAGCAAGAAAAAAACTTGTGGCACTGCCACAACTCAGATTATGGGGGTCACTTCAGTGGGGATCGAACTAAAGCAAAAGTTCTCCAATCGGGACTATTCTGGCCTTCATTATTTAAATATGCATTCAACTATGTGAAGAAGTGCGATTGATGCCAGTACACCGGTAACATTTAAAAACGGGATAAGATGCCTCAAAATCCTATATTATAAGTAGAAGTGTTTGATGTGTGGGGTATTGACTTCATGGGTCCATTCCCATCCTCATATGCAAAGTTTTATATTTTGGTGGCAGTGGATTATTCTCAATGTGGGTTGAAGCAGTTGCTACAACAACCAATGATTTGCAACAAGTCATCAAATTTCTCAAGAAGAACATATTCACGCGTTTTGGCGTGCCTCAATCTTTGATTAGTGACGAGGGCACTCATTTTCTAAACCGGAAAATGGAATACCTTCTAAGGAAATATAATGTGCGTCATAGGGTGGCAACCCCATATCACCCAAAAACTAGTGGGCAAGTTGAAGTATCCAACAGGCAGCTTAAGCGAATCCTTGAAAGGATAGTGAATGCTTCAAGAAAGGATTGGTCCACCGAAAACTTGATGATGCACTTTGGGCCTACTGAACAGTTTTTAAGACCCCTGGGTATGTCGCCGTATCAAATAGTGTATGGTAAAGCTTGTTATTTGCTTCTTGAACTGGAGCATCGAGCATTTTGGACCACAAAGTACTTGAATTTTGACTTGGTCAAGGCAGGCGAATCGAGAATTCTTCAACTTCACGAGTTAGAGGAGTTCCGGAATTCCGCATATGTGAACACCAAGATATATAAAGAAAAAACCAAGAAGTGGCATGATAGAAAAATTAAATCCAAGGAGTTCCAAGAAGGAGAACTGGTTCTTCTATTCAACTCAAGATTGAAGTTGTTTCCAGAGAAACTAAAGTCAAGATGGTCGGGCCCTTTTAAAATCATCAAGGTTTCCATATGGTGCGGTGGAGTTGAAAGACACACACTCAAATCGAAACTTCAAGGTGAATGGAAAAAGACTCAAACCCTACTTAAGGGGAGAGTCAAAACTTTAAATGGAGTCAATCAATCTAATCCCCACTTGAAGAGTGGAATGTCAAGCTCAAGACATTAAATGAGCGCTTATTGGGAGGCAACCCAAATTCGTATCTTTTTATTTTGCATTTCAGTTTCATTTCAATTCCTTTAGTTTGTTTTTTTCATTTAGTTCGTTATTAATTAGCATTTGTATTCATTTTGGATGTTCCGTACACTGAAGTAACCAAACGATATTCAAGGAGAGATGTTTGTCGTGTCAATTAGGTCAAATCATACCCCAGGCACGCCCCAGGCGCTTTTCGCGTTGAAACTTCTGTTGATCCGCGCCCCAGGCACATTTCGCGCTGAAACTTCTGTTGATCTGTGCCCCATGCGCATTTCGCGCTGAAACTTCTGTTGATCTGCGCCCCAGGCATGCTCTAGGCGCATTTCACGCTGAAGCTATTGTTAATTTGCGCCTTAGGTGCGCCCCAAAAGCATTTTGCGTTGATTACTTCTGTTGATCCGCGCCCTAGGCGCATTACGCGCTAAGGCTACTGTCCATTCACGCTTAAGCGCGTTTCCTAAATAGTTGGGTTATAAAAGCCCTTGCCCTTCAATTTTTCCCAAAACCCTTCTCTTCCACAACATTCAACTGGTACACATATCTCTACTACTTCTCCAAGTCCAAAACCCTTCTCTTCCTCTATTACGTCTTCCACTATCAAGTAAGTTTTCTAAAAGCATTACTTCTTTTTCATTGATGCGTGTGGATTGTTTGAATTCGACTCTATGGTAGTAGTAGAGATTGTTTATTGATGCATGTGGGTTGTTTGATTTGAATTTATGGTAATAGCAGTAGTAGAGATTGTTCATTGATGCATGTGGGTTGTTTAAATTCGGCTTTGTGTTAGTAGTAGAGATTGCTCACTTATGACTGTGAATTGTTCATTTACTTCATGCTTTGCACTCCAACTGTCCATGGAAATGACACAACCACTTTTGAATCCTAATTACCACAAAGAACTGCTTTGCATTCCAACTGTTTGAGAAAATGACACAACCACTTTTGAATCTTAATTTATTAACGGTCGATCTATTTGCATTGTATCATTCGTAATTCTGCTAGATAAGTTCAGGGCTACTGTTGTAGTTGTATTGTCCAGGGGAGGCAAGCTGAAACTAATTTTCTCTAACCGTGAATATTTTGAATCCTAGATATGCTTAATTGTTTTGTAGGACCTAATGACAGCCCAACATAAAGCAAAACACACCAAGGTTACGAATACATCTTCCTCCTAATCACACGATGCGTTCTTATTCAATAACATGGCAATGCAAGAGTTTCACGCCAAACTCCCCACAATCAAGAAGTTTGTTGGTGAGAAAAACTTTGAGCTGGAAGAAAATGAATTTCTTGACATCCAGGCGATTATTGTGGCTAGAGGACGGGAGAAGCTGACCAAATTCATTACAAAAGCAAGCAAACCACTAGTAGTGGAATTTTTCTCCAATGCCTCTGATCTGAAGTTTCATCAACCAATTCCATATGAGCAATTTGTGAGTTATGTGAGGGGAAAAAAGGTGCCCTTCACTCCTCAACTCATAAATGAAATCTTTGGCCTACTTAACTATGAGGACTGCCACTTCGAAGCAATCGAGGACAAAATCATAAAAATAGACACGCGGGAGATCTTACACGTTTTATGAAAACTAGGCACAAGTTGGGTAAGAAATAGAGATGACACGCCTAGGAAACTACGCTCTTTGAATCTCACTCCAACTACAAAAGCATGGAGTACCTTTGTTCATCATACACTGTTGCCATGTTCAAATATGTAAGAAATAACAATTCAAATAGCATGTCTACTAGCGACTATCATAAAGGGTGACATAATTAATGTAGGCATGTTACTGGCTAATGATCTTTGGGGGACAATAATTCTTGATCCTCCGGCAGGATACTTCAATCATGCATCCTTGATAAGCAACCTATGTGAACGAGTGAGAGTGTCACCTAAACAGAGTGAAGAAATGTTAAAACTTGTCGTCCCAATCACTGCCAGGGGGATAAAAAAATACTCTATGATTCCGGTAGAACATCATATTGGTCCACAAGCAGCGATGCCGAGGGAAGAAACTACTGATCCACAGGGGCCACATGACCATTCTCAACATCCATCATAGCTCCCGACCGAGGAAAGATTTGGTAGGTTGGAAACTAGGATGGAACAATTGATGATCGATCAACGAGCTGGACTAGCCAGAATAAAACAGGGGATGACAAATCTCTATCGAGCCTTTGCTTCATCTCAACAGACATCAGGCGACATGTTTTATTCTGATCTATTTTCACCTTACCAGTATACTGGGGACTACAGTGGTACAAGATCAGAGGACCTTGAATGAATGAATTATCCAATTGAGAGAAGTTTTTTCTTTCTTTTTTCTTTGTTTTTAATTTTTTCTTTCTTTCTTCATTTCTTTTCTTTTTCTTCGCTTTATTTTAGTAGTTGAATTGTGTGTTTTCTTTCCTTTCCCTAAATGTGTAATATGATGAATAAGTTGTAATAACTTGTATTTGATCTTAAGTTTTTTGTTTTGGATTTTGAAATTTTAATTTCATTTCTTTGCTCATGTCGTTGCTCAATGCGACGAGTTTCAGTAATACATACATTGTTGATTACTCTGTGGTTGTAGAAGTCTAACTTGCCATTAATTTTTCATAAAATAAAAAACAAATAATAAATAATAATAAAATTTCAGTGACATGTTTAACATTATTTTGATAGTTTCTGCTCTCTCTTATTCTAGCTGTGAGTTTTTGGGCCTAAACACTTTCATTCTTTGTTGTATGAATATCTAGACATGTGTTATCCCTTCAGAACTTGCACTAATTCTGACTTGCATCACTTGTAATTTAAGCATACACTGAGGCAATTTTATTTGGTCGTTTGAGCCTTTTTAACTATGCTATGCAAATTTTATCCCTTGCTAACCCATTTGATCCTTGCCTTTTCTTTTGGTTACTATCCATATTACAAACTAAAGACCTGACTTTAATTACATCACCTTATTGGGAGTTAGGTAGGAAATTTTTGTCTTGTCTTGGTAAAATTCTAAGTTTGGGGTTGCTCATGCGATAACAACCTTTTAATTTTGGGGTGGTGATTCTCACAACAAAAGAAAAAGAAAAGAAGAAAAAGAAAAAAAATATCAGTTTGTGTGCTTTGATAAATAATATCTTCTTGGTTCTCATCTCTGTGCTTAATGCTTTTTATTGCTTGATCAACATTAAAATGTTCTACGATTCGTATTTTGAAACGGAAGTGGACTTTACGAATGCTTGAGATGAGAAATTCATGAATTTGTAGTCTAGACATAGATGCAGGTCATGAAACCAATTAAATTAATTGCAAAGACAATAGTTTAACAAGAGAATTCTTGTACGGATATGCTTAATTCTAATCTTAAATCCACTAAGGAATTAGGGGTTACTTTGGAATTAAAGGTTCTGTCACTAAAATATTAGGGCAAGAATAATAAAGAGAATTCGATAATAATTCAATAAAGGAATTCAATAACTAGGATCAAATTAGACACCAAGGTTGGATTTGAATCAATTTGGGAACTTTTTGTTCAACTTTAGTAATTAAATATAATTCGATAGTAAAACGCAATCCTTGAGTTCCACACTCGGTACTATTGTTTTATTATTACTTGCACCGATTCAGTACACTTGCTGAAACTCTATCAACTAAGAAGATTGTCATTTTATATATACATATTAGAAAAATGTCTAAAAATGATTTGAAGTCATTTTCCATCATGTCCCTTAATAATATAATCAACTAGATGGTTTTAGCTAATTTATCTTCAATGTTCGAAGTAAGTCATGATGAAGAATAGTCATTCACAAGAATAAAAGTCACGACTATTCTGCTTTCTATCAAATGTATAAGAAAAGTATATGGAAAGTTCTCGTACCAAAAATTACCTCGTAACTGTAGAATACCCTTCGTGAGTATCAAACTATAACTGGGGCACCCCTTTATTTCTTATTATATAGAATAAAGGTAGTGCAACCCAGTTAAACAAAAATCCCCTTATCAAGAGTAATGATATGTGTTGACCGACTAAATTCAATTCAAGAGAAATGTTGACTACCTCAGGTCACGGACGGTTATTTAAAAAGATATTCAAAGAAAAACATATGAACTCTAGAGCTTCAAAAGAAAGGATTAGCATTCAAGAAGATTTCTCATATCTAAAAGGACTAGCATGACAAGTGGACTCCCAACTATATGTGCCCCAATGCGATAAAAAAAAAAAAAAACTTTCAAGTGTGGCTTTGATCTACACCAATATGGATCGAGAAGACTTATCACTACTTGCACATGTTGATGCTTCAAAAGTGTTACATCTGAATGAAGACCCGCTAGGATGAAAATCCAAAAGGATGACCTATGCAAAAAATATGGTATAAAAATGAATAAAAACTCGCTAGGTTGAAAACTCGAAAGGGCAGCCCAGACAAAAATTAGGGCACAAAGTTGAATAAATACCTGTTAGGTCTAAAACCCAAAAGGGCCACCTAATCAAAAATTAGGGTGCAAAATTAATGAATACCTAGTAGGTCAAAAACCCAAAAGGGCGGCCTAGGCAAGATTTATGAACAAATATGTTAGGTTGAAAACCCGAAAGGGCAATCTAAGCAAAAATTAGGGCCATAAAAAATATAGAATGAAAGAAAATCATTAGTTTGAGGATCTAAAAAAGATGACAAAAGAATACGACTAGCATACACACATCAAAATTGAAGCAGAATATATTCTGAAAGACTGTGAAGATAGATTGAAGCAAATCATATATTCCACAGTGGTTTCAAAACATGATTGAAATTGTGGCATGAGTTATTAGCACATTTCCTTTATGAAATACTAGTAACAAATTTTGTTATTTACCCATATGAGATCACCTTATCTTTTTTTTTTTCTATGAATATTTTTTTTGTACCTTATCTTTTTTCATTAAATATCATTGTCTGAACCCTCATTCACTAATTTCTTGTGTTATAAATCTTTTTTGTCAAAATGCATTTTATGCTAATCATATGTTGGGGCACAAAATATGTGAATGTCAAGAGGCCAAATCTAGTATGGTGTCTTTACACATAGTTAGGGGCAAATAAAGATCAAGTCGATTATATAACAAAAGGTATATTTAAAGAACAAAAGGACAATCACCACCATTTATTTGTGTGGTGCACATTCGTCATCCATGAATCCAAGGATTGTGTCCCTAAAGAGATGAAAGAAATAGAAAAAATAAAATAAATAAAAAATTGAAAAAAAAGCTGATTAAAAAAATTGAAGAACAAAAAAGATGAAAATGAAGGAAAATGTTCATTTACCAAATGCATTCATGAAATTTCATATTTTCAATAATATATAAATTAAAGTTGGGACACTAACCTGCACCATATGATATAAAAGACGAGACACTCCTGCTCACCCATTGGGCTTTGCCCCACGTGTTCACATTAATCATCAAGAAGGGAATGCACAATAATTTCCACCTTACAGCCTGTCGCCCGGTTATACCCCACCAATGGACACTCATATTCTCAATAACAATCCATCAGTCGTGACTACAAATCAAAAACATGGTATTGATGAGGTTCCTCGTGTGCAACATTCACCCTTTACTTCAGGCTTCCTTGGCTCTTTGCCACAAGGGAAAATTGTCGAAGCTATGTCGGTTACGTTAAACATGCATCATGACAAATACAAAGGAACTACATGCCCAAAAAATCATCTTATTATGTATTGTCGAAAAATTGATTTTTGTGCCCACTACGAGAAACTGCTAATCCACTTCTTTCAAGACAGTTTCACAAGAGCTCCCCTGAGTTGGAACATGCACCTTGAGCGAACTCGTATTGGCAATTGGAGAGATCTAGTGGATGCCTTTTTGAAACAATACAATTATAATCTCGACATGGCCTCTAATAGAATGCAACTACAAAATATGACATAACGAAAAAATGGAACATTCAAAGAATATCCCCAACGATGGATAAAGCTAGCTTCCCAAGTTGAACCTCCCCTATCCGAAATAGAAATGGTGACCATGTTCCTAAACACTCTTCAACCTCCCTTTTATGAAAAAATGATAAGGAGTGTCTCGTCGAATTTTTCAGATCTTGTTATCATAGGATAAATAGTGGAAATGGGATTGAAAATAGGAAAAATTGCTTCTGGATATCCTGGAGTAAATAACATGAAGAAGTTTCACGTATGTGCGAGCAAGAAGAAAGAGGGATAAAGTCATTTTGTGACAACAAACCCAATTAATCCCTTTTTCATGCATCGCCCCTACGCCGCTGCAACCTCACAAACCTAAGGTATCCTGATTCAAAACTCGCAAGGAAATCAAGATTCTCAGGAGAACCAAGGAAGAAACAATTGTGGAAGGAAATTTTTTCATTTTGACCCAATCCCTATGACTTATGCAAAATTATTACCACACCTCATTAGGACATACCATGAATTAATTATGCAAAATGTATATCATGAACTAATCCATCTCCTACACGAATAAAAAGATATTTTTGCTTGGTCATATCTGGACATACCTGGACTTGATACTAGCATAGTGGAGCATAAGTTTCCCTTAAAGCATGATTTCTCTCTGGTCAAACAAAAGCTAAGGCAGATGAAATCCAATATGACATTAAAAATCAGGGAAGAAGTAAAAGAACAATTTGATGTTGGGTTCCTCGCTGTGGCCAATTATCCTCAATGGATAGCCAATGTCGTCCCGATACCGAAAAAAATGGAAAGATGCAAATGTGTGTCAACTATAGGAACCTTAACAAAGCTAGTCTTAAAGACGACTTCCCTTTACCTCACATCGATGTTTTGGTCAAAAATACAACCAACCGTTCTCTTTTCTCCTTTATGGATGGTTTCTCAAGATATAATCAAATCAAGATGACAGCTGAAAATATGAAGAAAAAAGACAACTTTCATCACCCCTTGGGAAACATTTTGTTACAAGGTCATGCCTTTTGATCCAAAGAATGCTAGGGAAACCTACCAAAGAGTAATGGTAACTCTATTCCATGACATGATACATAAGGAGGTATAAGTTTATGTAGATGACATGATTGTTAAGTCATAAACAAAAGAGAAACATGTGATTGATCTAAAGTAACTCTTTGAAAGACTCCGAAAGTTCAAGCTAAAACTTAACCCCTCCAATTGCACTTTTGGCTTGCGGCCGGGCAAATTGTTGGGATTTGTGGTTAGTAAGAAAGAAAGGGATTCGTGATTTTCTTAGAAGACTAAATTATATTTCTAGATTTATATCACAATTAACCGCAACTTGTTAATCGATCTTCAAACTTTTTCGAAAGAATCAAACAGTTGTGTGGAATGAAGAATGCCAAAACGCATTTGAGAAAATCCAACATTATTTGCAAAAAGAAATAATTATAATCCCTCCCGTCCCTGGCCGACCCTTGATTATGTATCTTACAATTCTCGAAGGGTCCATGGGATGCGTGGTGGGGAAACACAATGAAACAAGAAAGGAAGAGCACGCCATCTACTATATGAGTAATTTTTTTACAAATATACAATGTTAGAGCGTACTTGTTGTGCCTTAGCCAGGGCAGCCCACCGCTTGAGGCAATACATGATTTTCCAAGCTAGTTATTTGATATTCAAGATGGACCCAATAAAATGCATTTTCAAAATGCCTGCTCTCACAGGGCAAATTGCTCCCTGGATAGTGATGTTATCAAAATATGATATTACCTATGTCACTCAGAAAGCCATCAAAGGGAGTGCCTTAGCCGATCATCTCACTAACCAACCTGTTGATGATTATCATTCAATGCAATGCGAATTCCCAGATAAAAACATCATGGTATTGTTTGAAGAACGTGATAATGAAAAATAGACTCTATTGTTTGATAGGGCCTCATATGCAATGGGGCATAAGATTGAGGTTGTCTTAATATCTCCCAAAAACAGGTCATACCTATCACAGCGCGCTTGTGTTTTTTATTGCACCAATAATATGGCAAAAGATGGAGCTTGCACCATGGGAATCTCGGCGGGATTGGAATAAAAAAAACTAGAAGTATATGGAGATTTAGCTCTTGTCATTAATCAACTTAACCAAGAAGGGAAACTTGTGATAAGAAATTGATACCTTATTACACCTACATTAGGGGATTGTATTTGTAATTTGATAAAATCACCTTTCACCGTGTCTCTCGAGAAGACAATTAATTGGCTGACGCTTTGGCTACTTTATCCTCGATGTTTGTTGTTGTTGTTGACATACTTTC
>NC_021162.2:45402461-45432639 GCF_000331145.2 Cicer arietinum | reverse complement strand
TCCTAATCGACACTCGAATCCAAACATTTAGTTCAAAAATTATTATTTTAGCTTTTACGCAATTGTTCCTGTAGCAAAAAAAAATTGGCAGCAATTCCTTTTTCGCAGACAAACCAGACGCGACATATTTCATGCTAAAAATTATATCAAGATCACTAAGTGGAATAACAACTAGATTTCTAGTGATTGCCTATTTTCTATGATGATTGGACACTTTAGATACATATTACAAGAAACATCGGTTTGGTAGTTAGGTGTAGAAACTACAAGTTGATTAGGTGATTCAGAACAGGTAACGCCAAGAGATCATAACTTGCGCTTGAGTCAAAAAATACAAATAAGAGATTGTTAGACACCAGATACGTAACTTGGATTATTTCTAGGAATTAAGAGGCCTAAAATCCCTTACAACAAACAATTTTCTTACCATTTGGGGTTTCTTAGCTGCTACACCTGATTGCCTCAAACTCTCTAATGGTCCTCTAGTGGTCGGTCTCGCCACTTGGTCATAAGGTCTTGCTTCGTGACGGGTAAACCTATTTCCCTTTCCTTTACCTTGTCTAATGGAAACTTTCCTTTTGATGTGGTTCCTTCAATTCCAAACTAACCTATTATTTTCTCAATATTCTTCATCCCATAACACGCATCAATCAGATTTCATAATCACACCAAGTGAGGAAGGAATGAAATTTTTAACAAGAAAAACATTATTTGTTGTGGATGTAAGAAAAACATTAAAGATGTCTTGTGTGTTAAAGGTATTAAGCATAATTTATTAAGTATTAGTCAGTTAAGTGATAATAATAATGATATTATATTCAATCAAAAAACATACAAGGCAATTCGTCAGAAAGATGGATATGTACTCTTTACAGAAAGATGGAAAATCATATTGTGGAAGAATCCATATATATTAAATTTGATGACAAACAACTAGACTTTGAAAAGCCAAAACAAGATGATGATAGTGCAAGTTAACCAAAACCAGAGAAAGCAAATGCAGACAAACTAGAAGAACTTTGAAAAATCAGAAGATACAAATAAATTAGAAGAATATGATAAATTTTCAAATGATGAATCCGATCAAGTCAGAAATAGAAACAGTCAAGATAAGTCAGAAGGAAGATCTGTATAGAAGTACAAGTCATCTCATCGTGAAACTCTAATCATTGGAAATGAAAGTGATCCTTTGAGGACCAGATCATAACTAAAAGATATCAATTTACCTTACCAAGGCAAGACTTATCGCACAAAGCCACAATCAATAATAGAGCATTGATTACATTGAGACACTTGTCCACTAGCAAGGTTAGAAGCTATTGGTTAGACATTACATTATTTCAAAAGTCCTTTTCTAAATTGTTATATAAGTGAAGTCTATGTTAAGCAACTCCTAAGTTTTGAAAGTTCTGAATTTTCAAATCATGTTTTTAAACAAAGGAAATATATGTATGGTCTAAAACAAGCACCTATGGCATGGTATGATAGACTTAGTAACTTCTTGCTTTAAAATAAATTTGAAAGAGGACCAGTAGATAATACACTTGTTAGAAAATCAATAGGAGATGACATTCTTATTATTCAAATTTATGTTGATGACATTATTTTCTAAATTGATGCAGGTGACACCCTAAACTCCAAAATAATATATATAATAATTTATATCATATTTCTATAAAATTTGCAGCGGATAAATAAAAATCTATTTCTAAGAAAATTAAAAACTTTTATTTTTAATTTAGGATATCACGTTTCTCAAAAATCAAAAGGAACACTTTAAATTTCTTTACTCCTATAAAATAGTGCAATCTCAATAAGCTTGATTTAAGTATAATTACTTGATTTAATTCTAAAAACTTACTAGTACTTATAAGATTTTCATTCAAAAAATCGTTTCAAATTAAATAAATAAAATATAAATTACAACCCTTATTCCCGGTATCACCTATCAGAGCGGGGTTCCTCCCAAACTTCAACTTCAAGATTCATTAACCTATAACAACGGCAATTTCGCAAACCCAGGGCCAAGCCAGTCAAACAAAAACAACGAAGGAAGTGAGTTTTGAAATCATGTTAATAGTATAATATAAGTAAGAAGAACACGCATTTGATCATAAATAAACAGTATCATCAAACAAACATTATTCAAGGAAAACATCACATAATGAAGTCAAAGTCAAAATCAAGGAAAATCAATACATTTCACTATAACATTAAATCATCCCATAAATTATCGCACACAATACATATTAATCACAACCAAACAATCACAAGAAAATGCAACGCTATGCATGAGCTTAGACTCTACTTTACAATGTGGTACCATTCTAACTCTGAAGTACTTGGTTAGGAGTCTTGATACTATGCCACCATTCTGGTGGACGGACAATTCAAATTGGCCTTGTCCGCAGAGATCCCCTCAACTCAACCCGAGACACATATGCGCGACAGTCGAGGTAAACATGTGTTGCATAGTACCTCCCGACATTTAGAGTGCTACCTCCAAGTCACCTAGGAATACCTCCAAGGTCTAACCATTTTGCCTTAAGGCTCAATAGTAGACTGCCACAATCAGACTCATTCGGTTGTACTTCCCCGGAATCACTAGGCTTGTCAGGCCCTACCTATATGATGACAAAATAATATTCACTTCACTTCACAAAAATGATTTTAAGACATAGACCAAGTTTATTTTTTCCTTTCAGATATCTAAAGATCCTTTTAAACATTGTTAAGTGAGAATCTTTAGGGTCATACTGAAATCTGACACACACATACTGAAAGTTCAAACATGAGAAGGGTGGTTGAATAGTGTTTGACTAAGTTGGATTCTTTTTGCTAATTTATTTCAAACTTGTTCGGGTTTGGTAACTTACATAGAATAAAAGTAGTATCATGTTAAGTGATAAGAGGCAGAAGTAAACCAAGAATTGCAAAATTAAAGTAACACAAGAATTTCTCCTAGTTCACTACAAACATGGTAGCTACGTCTAATCCCCTAAGTAAGAATTATATAATCCACAAATTCAAAATTTGAATTACACAACACTTGACCCTACAAGCCAATCTTCTCACAAAAACCTAACACAAACAGACTTTTTTAGGAACACAAACACCTTGCTTTTTAAAGCCAAGTCTTCTCAACAAAACCTGAAAACCTATAGATTGCTTGAGGAACACGATAGCCATTATCAGGCTGGGTTACAAGAGTTTGTAACGAATTGGTTTTCTTCTAACAAGATGATTGTAATAATAACTCTCACACTAAAAAACATATAGAAAATATTTCTTTTGAGCAAGTGTTTCTCTAGACCTTAACATTATAAACTCTAATGACTTAGGATATTTGGCGTTTGTGAGTTCTCTTATTTTCTTCTTTAGCCTTGAGTATCTATTTATAGAATAGGTTATTATTTCTCATATGTCTTTGCAAAATCTGAATCATATATTTGCAAATAATAAATGTATCTTGTTGTGAATGTTTCTTCTTGTAAACATTTATTGATCATATCTTTTTGTAAATATTTCATATCTTCTTGTAGATTATGATCAACTCTTCTTATAAATAATTCATATCTTCTTATAGATTAATCTTGATAAAATCTTTTTGTAAATAATTCACATCTTCTTGTGCTAAATCATGATCAAATCTTCTTGTAAATAATTCATATCTTCTTGATCATAACTTCTTCAAATCTTGACCATATCTTTTATTCAACTTGATCAAAGATTTTCTTCAATTATAAAACTGAAACAAATCTTATTTTATATTGTCTTTCAAAACACGAATCTTCTTTTATGTTCCTCTGATCACTTCCTCTAGTAATTTTCCTCTAGTCTCTTCCTTTGCAACCTTATTTTGATTTTCTTCTTCCAAGTTTTTGCATATTTAATGAAGCTATTAATCCAATTTTATTGTTCTCATAACATACTTTTGTTAACATCAAAACTGTAAGTGAAAAACCAACTTGGTTCGAACACATACATATTAAACAAAACATCAAGTTTAGATGCAATTAAGTAAATGAGGGAACCTATCATTCCTCTGTATACTTTTTGATATACCTTTTTACATGACTCATATTTTTCAAAAGAACAAATTGGATGCATAGGTTTGGATATTGGCATACAATCATCCATTTTATACTTCTTAAGTAGTTATCTTGTTTTTACTTCTTAAGTAATTTCCCATCATTCTCATCTCAAAATCAATCTGCATTAGCTTAGAGAATTCTTGGCAAAGTTTGTCATTAATAGAAACAAAAATAATAACATCAACATATATCTAGAAAATTAGAAGGTGATTCTTCGATAATTTTCTAAATAAATTATTATAAGCTTAGCCTCTTTCAAAATCATGTTCTAATCAGAAATTACTTAGTCTATCATACCAAGCTCTTGGAGCCTGTTTTAGACCATACAAATATTTCTTTAGTTTGAAGACATGTTAAGGAAATTTATTATCCTTAAAGTCAAGAGGTTGTTTGACATACACTTCTTCATTTATATAACTATTTATGAATGCACTGTTTATATCCATTTGACAAAAAATGAGTTCGTTAGATACTACATATGTAATTAAAATTATGATAGCTTCTAAACTTGCCATATGAGAAAAAGTTTTAGTGTAATTAATACTTTCCTATTGATTAGATCCTTGAGCTACAAGTATATCCTTGTTTCTAATCACTTCAGCTTTCTCCTTTAGTTTGTTTCAAAAAATCCATTTGATTCCAATTGACCTCATTTCTTCTCGCATGGCCATTATGCATCCATGATCTGATAAAGCTTCTTCTACTATTGTAGGTTCAATTTTGAACAAAAGTCCAAACATAGATGTTTCTTTAAATGTAGACCTTGTCTTTAGAGGATAATGAAGGTGCAAACACGAGAAGGGGGTTTAATTGTGTTTAAAAAAGTTGATAATTTTTTGCTAATTTGATGACGGTTGGTTGGTTTTTATGAATTGCTTGGATAAGAAGCAATCAAATTCAGACGTAGCAAACAATGAAAGCATAAATAATTTGACACATAGGTTATCCTGGTTCACTACTAACTTGGCTACATACAATCCCCTCAATCAGAAGGCTTTAATCCACTAATTCAATTACCTGGCTACATAGGTTTATGAATTACAAAGCACCTGACCCTCCAAGCCATTCTTCCCAAACAACCTGACAACCCTAAACTATTGATGAACTAACCACCTTGATCCTACAAGCCAAGTCTTCTCCTAACAACCTGACAACCCTAGATTAAAGAAGGAACTAAACTAGTATCAATTTGGATTTAAAAGATTAACACTTTATGTGTTTGCTTTTTACAAAGCTGGTCATAATAATAACTATCGCACTCTAAGAAAAGAACACTCATAAAAAATTTCTAACCTAAACAAGTGTTTATCTCTTTGAACTCTAAGATGAATTTGGAATTTTGAGCTCGAGTTCTTCTACTCTTTTCTTCGTTTCAATGTTCTTCTTCATCAGCCATGGAATTTTGGGCTTCAGTTTATTCCTTGTTTAGTTCTAAATTGTATTTTGTTGATATTGAGATTGTAAATTCTTCATATTGATTTTGTTCCTATTTTGTTTATATCGAGTTTGTAAATTCTTCAGATTGATTCTCTTCGTATTTTGTTTCGATTGCGTTTATAAATTCTTCAGATTGGTTATGTTCATATTTTGTTGTAGATAAATCTTGATCAAATATTCTTCAAATGTTGATAAAATCTTCTTCAAATCTTGACAATATCTACTTTTCAACTTGGTCAAAGATTTTCTTTAATTTTAAATATGAACCAAATCTTATTTTACATTTTCATCAATTATAAATTTGAATAAATCTTATTTTAGATTTTCTTCAATTATAAATCTGAATCAAATCTTATTTTAAATTTTCTTCAATCATAAATTTGAATCAAATCTTATTTTAGATTTTCTTCAATTATAAATTTGAATCGAGTCTTCTTTTAGATTTTTTTTCAAAAACATGAATCTTCATTATTACTCTTTGAACTCAAAAATACTTTTATCATAAAATACTTTTGTTATTATCAAAACTCTAAGTATAAAATCAGCTTGGTTCCAACACTCTCCTCCTTTTTGATGATGACAAAACTTAACTCCTCCTAACATTAGGCTTTCCTTAAATTTAACTATCATTTTCTCCCCACTTAATCAAATATCTGTCTCCCCCTTTTTGTCATTACAAAAAAAGACTTGAAAGTGAAACTTTTGTTTTAATTTATTTTAAAAATTTTATTTGCTTTTGTTTTAATAACATGAATATAACATATTACAAGAAAATATAAAAACTAATGTAAAACTAAACTACTTTGAAGTTATCACAACATAAGTTAGGTATGAAGGTAAGGTTTAAGTTTTTCTTGATGAAGTAAAACCTATCTTCAGGTAGTGGTTTGGTGAATATTTCATCCCATCGGTGTTCAATTTCTACAAATTGAATGTTTAGTAACCCTTCTTGAACAAAGTTCCTAATAAAGTGATGTTTTATCTCTATTTGTTTTGCTCTAGTATGTAGAATGAGGTTTTTGGTTAGGAAAATGAAAGAAGTGTTATCATAATTGATGGGAATGTTGGTTTCTAGGATTTTGTAGTCTTTTAATTGATGTTTCATCCAAAGTAGTTAAGAACTCCAACTAGCTGTTTAAATTTACTCAGCCTTTGTTTTTGACTTTGCAATGGTGTTTTGTCTCTTACTTGACCAAAATACAAAGTAGTCACCTAGAAAGGTGCAGTTGCCACTAGGGCTTTTTTTCTCAAGTTTATCTATACCATAATCAAAATCACAATATCCATTCAGTTTATACTTAGGAGATTTCTTGTAGAACACGGTAAAGTTGGTAATGCTTGTTCGGTATCTAAGGATTCTCTTAACAATAGTTAAATGTGATTACCTAGGGTCAACTTGAAATCTTGCACATACACATACACTAAATATGATGTCACGTCTTGAAGTGGTAAGGTAAAGTAAGGATCCTATCATTCCTCTATAGGTTTTTGGTCAACTTTTTTCCTGAATCATCTCTTTCAAGTGAAAAGCTAGGGTGCATTTATGTAGCCATATGTTTGAAATCACTAATCTTAAACTTCCTGAGATGCTCTTTTGTATATTTAGTTTGATGAATGTATCTACCTTTTTGACTTTGTTGAATTTGTATCCCTAAGAACTTATGTCCTCCCATCATACTCATTTGAAATTCAAGCTACATCAATTTAAAAAATTCTTTGCAAAGAGTGCCATTAGTAGATCCAAAAATTAGTAGATCCATTAGTAGTGTATTATCTATTCGTCTTCTTATAAAGTTATTTCTAAGCAAGAAGTTACTAAAGCATGGGGGTTGTTTAACATAGACTTCTTCACTTATATAAGATGAACTTCAAATGAGATGAGATGTCTTGTACTTCCATCTAGATCTTCCTTCTGACTTATCTTGACTGATTCTAACTTGATCCGATTCATCCTCTGAAAATTTGTCATCTTCTGATTTGTCATCTTCTGAAAATTTGTCATCCTCTGAAAACCTGTAGTATCCTCAAATTGCTTGGACTTTTTAAGTCAAGCTGTTTGTCATATATCGTAATATAAATAAGATAATTGAAGAATGAAATCAATACAACCAAAACATCAGTTTGTTTATGGTGTTTTCTTCTTGTTTCTGAAAACAAAACTTGTATGCTATTTCTGTAAAAGTGTTTAGATTTTGTGAATCTCCTTGTTCCTTTAAATATTTGGGAGCCTGCAAAATACTTATCTAGCTTTGATTTTTAAGATCCAGCTTCCTGTTATCACAGTAAATATAATATCTGACAATAATTAAGTTTAAAGAAAGATATAACCTATATGTCAACATTTTCAATTTCACTCTGAAAACCCACTTATTTCTTATTTTCTAGTTTTCAAATTATGAATTTCCATATTCTCCAATTAGAGGGTCTGGATGAAGAGATTTGAATTCCCATCCAGGTTTGCATTCTTGATGAATTTGATTGGAGTGTTCTAGGAAGTCTCCTGATTCTAATTGTTAATCTGACACTTCTGTTTTTGTTGATGTATTAGGTTCCTTTGGTAATTTTGGAACTTATGGAAATTGTGATTCTTCTAGTAGTTTCAGTTCTGTTGATATGTGTGATTTCTATGTCAATATTGATTTTGTTGATATACGTGATTTCTCAGCCAATTTTGATTCTATTGATACTCCATATTTATGGTTCATCTTATGCTTCTGGTTCTGATAGGTATTGTGCTGACCAACCCTTCTTCCACCAGAGTCAGTTGGTTTATGCTTGTTAGGTCTTGAAACATAGACCTTTTTGTCTTCTTATATTGCAAGAATCCATTTACCAGGCACCATGACCGGTGTTTCAATTTGGTTAATTAGAACATCTGCAACATACACAATTTTATCCTTTGGTACTCAAATTTGGTTGGGTCATGGTCTGTTAGATCTTAAAATTTCTCCTCTTTCCATGTGGTTAGCATAGGACAAGATGTTTTAGTGAGAACTTTCTTATAGCAAATAGTACATAAATTATCAGAGGGGACAACCTTATGTTCAGTTACTTTTTCTTGAAATCCTATTCCAATTTTACTATTCCTACTAGCACCATAAATCATATATGCCTACTTTCTTCTTTCTATACCATTATTAAGAAAATCTTAAAATACTTGTTCATGCTTATTAGAGTTACATGTGGTATTTTCAATTGATGTTGAACTATAATTACTTTTAAGAGTTAGATTTTTAGTCTTAAGTTCTACAATATTTGTTTTCATATTTGCATTTTCTGTTTTAAGTTCAACAACATCAGTTTTCAGAGTTGCATTTTTTGTTTTAAGTTCAGTAATATCAGTTTTCAGAGTTGTATTTTATTTCCTAAGTATTTTCAGCTTTAAAGACAATTTGTGATTCTTATTTAAAAAAATCATTTATAGTTGTAATTAAATCAGAAAGCGTAAATTCAAAAAACAACCTCAATTTCTTCATCTGTTGATTCACTAAATCGAGACATGTTGAACCCTTATATCATTCCTCAGACACTGATAAGTGCTTAACATTGAGACAAAGCTCTGATACCAATTGAAAGTGCAAACAAGAGAAGGATGGTTGAATTGTGTTTGACAAAGTTGATAACTTTTTGCTAATTTGATGACGACTTATTGGTTTTTATATATTACTTGGATAAGAAGCAATCAACTTCAGAGGTAGCAAACAATGAAAGCATAAATAATTTGACACATAGATTTCTCCTGGTACACCACTAACTTGGTTACATCCATTCCCCTCATTTTGAAGGCTTTAGTCGACTAATTCCCCTCTTCTTCTTCTTCTTCTTCTTCTTCTTCTTCTTCTTCTTCTTCTTCTTCTTCTTCTTCTTCTTCTTCTTCTTCTTCTTCTTCTTCTTCTTCTTCTTCTTCTTCTTCTTCTTCTTCTTCTTCTTCTTCTTCTTCTTCTTCTTCTTCTTCTTCTTCTTCTTCTTCTTCTTCTTCTTCTTCTTCTTCTTCTTCTTCTTCTTCTTCTTCTTCTTCTTCTTCTTCTTCTTCTTCTTCTTCTTCTTCTTCTTCTTCTTCTTCTTCTTCTTCTTCTTCTTCTTCTTCTTCTTCTTCTTCTTCTTCTTCTTCTTCTTCTTCTTCTTCTTCTTCTTCTTCTTCTTCTTCTTCTTCTTCTTCTTCTTCTTCTTCTTCTTCTTCTTCTTCTTCTTCTTCTTCTTCTTCTTCTTCTTCTTCTTCTTCTTCTTCTTCTTCTTCTTCTTCTTCTTCTTCTTCTTCTGTTTGTAAATTCTTCAAATGGTTTCTGTTTCTATTTTGTTTAGATTGAGTTTGTAAATTCTTCATATTGATTCTCTTCGTATTTTGTTCAGAATGTATTTATAAATTCTTCAGATTGATTATGTTCATATTTTGTTGTAGATAAATTTTGATCAAATCTTCTACAAATGTTGATAAAATCTTCTTCAAATCTCTACCATATCTTCTTTTCAACTTGGTCAAAGATTTTTTTCTATACTAAATATTAATCAAATCTTATTTTAAATTTTCATAAATTATAAATTTAAATCAAATCTTATTTTAGATTTCATCGATTATAAATTTGAATCAAATCTTATTTTAGATTTTCTTCAAAAACATGAATCTTTATTCATACTTTTTGAAGTCAAATATACTTTTCTCATAAAATAGTTTTGTTAACATCAAAACTAGAAGTATAAATTCAACTTGGTTCCAACATATCATATACATTTCCTATGATCGGAGAGTCTCGATGTGAAGATTTGTATTTTCGTCCAAGTTTGGGATCCTGAAGACTTTGAATTGTAGATGGTTCAAATTTTTCTTTCCTTAAATTTCCTAGTACATCTTGAAGGTGTAAACATGAGAAAGTGAGTTGAATTATGCTTGTCTATGTTATATTCTTTTTTATTATTTGACAAAAGCAATTTATCCCTATTCACCATGAACTTGATAGCTATGTCCAAAACCCTCAATTAGAAGGATTTAATCCACTAATTTAACTCCTTGAATTATAAATGCACCTAACTCTACAAGCCAGTCTTCTCAAAACAGCCTAACAACCCCATACTTTTTGAGGAACACAAACACCTTGACTTTATAGCATGTCTTCTCCACACAATCTGTAACACCCCGTTTTTCAAAGCGAGGGTATATTTTTTTTTCAAAAGGGATTTAAAATAAAACAGGGAAAATAATAAGGTAACACACATTTGGATAAATATGTAAGTCGTAACACAACGACAAATAAGTCAACAGAATTTACGAGCAGCGGAAAAATTCTCAATCCATGAATTCAAAATATATACATAACAAAAGTAGTACAGTCTTCCAGTTTAAAAATAAACGCAACCCAAAAGAAAGACATCCGTTCCCTCTGTGACAACCTAGTCTGATCATATTACAAAACAACTAAACACCCTGAGTGATCTCCACGCGCCCCGTGAGATCCTCCTAACGTAGCTGCAGTCAAGCGTTCCCATCTCCATTCCCGTCCGTAGGGTACGAACCGATAGGATCGTCCTGACTCTCAACTGAGGGCAAAGCCCAGATTTCCACAATAATTGTAAAGGTCACCAACCGAAAATAACAGTTAACACATAACATTTAAGTTTTTAAATGCTCAAAATAACTTTTCAACTAAGCATGCACCTTAAAAGGATTTTCCATATGCGAAAAGATCATATAATGCTTGCCAAGTAAAAATGAATTCAAAATAAAGTTCTCAATCCCTTAAGTAATACATAAATAACCAAGACACTGATAAATCAATGAGCAATCTGTTATCTAACTCAGAATAAGAATTTTCACTGGGGCAATCGATTTGGGTGAAGGATTTTAGTGAAAACCGAACCTTGGGCTTAATTCAATCGATTGATAGGATAACTGAGCCCCTGACTTAATACCAATCGATTTCCAAATCGATTTCCCGAAGGTTTTTAGTGAAATTTTGAACTTTGGCTTGATTCAATCGATTGGGCAATCGATTGACAGGATAGCTGAGCCCCTGACTTTAGGGCCAATCGATTTCTTAATCGATTTCTTAAATGATTTTGAAAAACTGATTACAAAATCGATTGGCCAATCGATTTTGTTACTTTAGCCAAGTCCCTGTTACCCTATCCAATCGATTGGGAAATCGATTTCCCTGTGTATTCTTTCAAAAATTCATAAACTAACTCAATCACATTCATACATAATCCCAAATCCTAACACTTAGCACTGATAACGCAATTACTACAACATCATGGGTTTCGAAATGGTATTGCAAGCACACATGTTATCACCAAATTCCAAAACATACCCTTAACACTTATAACATAATTACTACAACATCATGGGTTTCGAAATGGTATCGCAAGCACACATTTTATCACCAAATTCCAAAACATACACTTAACACTTATAACACATTTACTACACAGACCAAAAGACAATTCACAATTTAACAGGGTGTAGTCTCTCACGGACAAACACATGTGCAGTCTCTCACGGACAAACACAATACACCAAGAAACGTAAGTCATAAACGTACCACCTATCACGGGTCAGTACTGTTTACCGAGGTGCCACCTATCCCGGGTCAGCACAACTTACCAAACGTAAATCGTAAACATACTGCCTATCACGGACCCGTACCGTTTACCAAGGTGCCACCTATCCCGGGTCAGCACGATTTACCAAAGTCATAAACGTACCACCTATCACGGGTCAGTACTGTTTACCGAGGTGCCACCTATCCCGGGTCAGCACAACTTACCAAACGTAAATCGTAAACGTACTGCCTATCACGGGCCCGTCCGTTTACCAAGGTGCCACCTATCGCGGGTCAGCACGATTTACCAAAACACACATAAGTAAACGAGACATTAAGAGATTCCCCATTCTTAATTCTTATTTAACTTAACGATTTTCAAAACAAAACATTCAGTAAATAAGTCATTAAGAGATTCCCCATTCTTAATACTCATTTACTGAAACGATTTTCAAAAACAAACATTAAGTAACCGAGACATTAAGAGATTCCCCATTCTTAACGCCCAATTAACTTAAACGATTTTCAAAAACAAATATTAAGTAACCGAGACATTAAGAGATTCCCCATTCTCAACGCCCAGTTAACTTAAACGATTTTCAAAAAAACAAATATTAAGTAACCGAGACATTAAGAGATTCCCCATTCTCAACGCCCAGTTAACTTAAACGATTTTCAAAAAAACAAATATTAAGTAACCGAGACATTAAGAGATTCCCCATTCTTAACGCCCAGTTAACTTAAACGATTTTCAAAAAAACAAATATTAAGTAACCGAGACATTAAGAGATTCCCCATTCTTAACGCCCAGTTAACTTAAACGATTTTCAAAAAAACAAATATTAAGTAACCGAGACATTAAGAGATTCCCCATTCTCAACGCCCAGTTAACTTAAACGATTTTCAAAAAAACAAATATTAAGTAACCGAGACATTAAGAGATTCCCCATTCTTAACGCCCAGTTAACTTAAACGATTTTCAAAAAAACAAATATTAAGTAACCGAGACATTAAGAGATTCCCCATTCTTAACGCCCAGTTAACTTAAACGATTTTCAAAAAAACAAATATTAAGTAACCGAGACATTAAGAGATTCCCCATTCTTAATACTCATTTAACTTAATGGTTTTCAAATTCCACACAACACAAACTCAAACAAATTCTCACATCAAAACACATCAATTCATTTAATCACAAGATCCAACCAAACACATATCAAATTTCATCAATATCAATTAAGAGCATGTCAAAAACAACGAACACAAATCGACACAATCCACTACTCAAAACACACAAGTTTCATTTACTCAAAATCTTACATACGTGAGGTAAATTCATTTTTCCCAAAATAATACTCCAACCCTAACAAAATTCGTTTCCACACAACCACAGATAAGGCCCTAGATGCAAACTAAAAGTTTGGAAGGAGCCCTTACCTTAACGTTAGCTTTAACATGGGTTTCCGGTACCGCGAGTAAAACCGGTAAAAATCTTTGCTCGCAACGTCGCCTCCAAATTGGTCCCCTAGCACCGTAGCGTGGTAGTGAGCAACTTTCCCTTCTAACTCTTCGTGAAACGAAGCTTAGATGTAGAAGAAACAGAGGGGTTTGTGTTTGAATCTCAAATACCGTTTTTCTTCGTTTTCGAATCAAAGAGGAAGAGTGGAGTTGCGAAATCCTTGTTCTATCACTCACCCAACCTTGGGTTACTAGTTTTGAAGAAAAGGAAGCAACGAAAATGAAAATGGGAGAAGGAGGGAAATGGGTTCGCGGGTCAGAGGTAGAAGATGGAAAATTTTCTATTTTCTTTCCTTTCTTTTTCTTTCCTTTCTTTTTCCTTTCTTCCTTTTTCCTTCTTTCTTTCTTATACTATTTTATTTTCCTTTTCCTTCCTTCTAGTTTTCCTTTCTTTTTCCCTCCAAACAAACATATATATATAAAAAGTATAACTTAACAAATATCTCAAAATATCTAGATATTTGTTAAATTACCATTTCACCTGAAACGCATT
Source organism: Cicer arietinum (assembly GCF_000331145.2). NCBI lineage: Eukaryota > Viridiplantae > Streptophyta > Magnoliopsida > Fabales > Fabaceae > Cicer > Cicer arietinum. The sequence continues at coordinate 45,418,564 of NC_021162.2, read as the reverse complement.
AAATTCTCCGTAAATGATTCACCGCAGTTAATTTCAATTTATTTATCGACGAGGAATTCTAATTGGCATCAAAATATATTCTTGATCATATAAACTCCAAAATATTATTAACTTTGGCTAAAAAGCCTCCGAGCCAAAATCCAAAATACATAAAAATGCATAAAGTGTACTTTAAAATTATGGGTCTTACACAATCAGACAACTCCAGATTGTTGAAGGAACACAACACCTTAACCATCCAAGTCAAGTCTTCTCAACACAATCTGACAACCCCGGGTTGAGGAACAATAGAGCCACTGTCAGGCTAGGTTACAAATGTTTAACAAATTGTTTTGGGTTTTGCTTCTACTAAGTAGATTTGATAGAATAATTTTTCCACACTAAAACAGCTAGAGTATTTTACTTTGAATGAGTGGTTTGCTAGAACTTAAAACCTTCAACTCTAAATACTTAAAAATATTGAGTCCTAAATGACTTTGGTTTTTAGGATTTCTGAGTTTTTTGTTTGGTTTATCTTCTTTAGCCTTAAGTGTTATTTAGTAAAAAAATTAGGGCTTCAATTTACTCCCTTGTGAATTCTAATTCATATCTTCATTCTAGCTTTGTCAACAAATATTTCATCCAATTATATTTCTAAAAAATATATTTTGATAATATGACCCTTTTCCAATTCTTTATTTTTGAATTTAATATCATCAATTCTTCTAGAAGGATATTGTGTGTATTTGTTCGGATTCCGTTTGCAAATTAATTCACTTGACTCTTCCTTCAAAAGCTTGATTTAATTTGAACAAGAATGAATTTGGGCTTGCTCTTGGACCTTTAGATGTAAGAATACGGCTAGGTCCAATTCAATATGTTTCTCAATCTATGAGAGCATTTGACCTTCCCATCAGAGTTGTGGACTTTTCTCCATTGATAGCGTTTCAGCAAGTGTACTGAATCGTTGCAAGTAATAATAAAACGGTAGTACCGAGTGTCGAACTCAAGGATTGCGTTTTACTATTGAATTATATTTAGTTACTAAAATTGAACAAAAAGTTCCCAAGTTGATTGAAATAATATTTAAAATTGACAACAGTAGTAAAATTGATCCTTTATAAATTGAGAAAAATGTCAGGGATGAGTTTCACTTCGAATCCAACCTTGGTGTCTAATTTGATCCTAGTTATTGAATTCCTTTATTGAATTATTACCGAATTCTCTTTACTATTCTTGCCCTAATGTCTTAGTGACAGAACCTTTAATTCCAAAGTAACCCCTAATTCCTTAGTAGATTTAAGAATAGAATTAAGAATTACCGTATAAAAATTCTCTTGTAAATTATTGCTTTGCAACTAATTTAATTGGTTTCATGACCTGCACCTATGTCTAGACTACAAATTCATGAATTTCTCATCTCAAGCATTCGTAAAGTCCACATCCGTTTCAAAATACAATTGTAGACCATTTTAATGTTGATCAAGCAATAAAAAGCATTAAGCACAAAGATGAAAAAAATAATTCAATAAACTCATTCATATAACTAGAAATCAAATCATAAAAATATGGGTTTCATCTTGTTACACGCATCCCTAACAAATAGGGTTTAGTTGCTCATGACAGAGATAAAAGAGATAGAGATTAGAGAAGAATTACAAGAAGGATTCATGAATGATTCTTGATAAGACTGCTCCAATGATGTTAGAAACGGCCGTCTTTGAGTTTCGATGCTACGGCACAAGTCTCCCAAATTCCCAATAGTGAAAAAGATCCCTAAAACAGTAAAACAAATGCGTTTTTATGGTTGCTGGCGCGCGTCGTGCGCCCCAGGCACGGAAAACGCGCTCCAGGCGCGTTTGGGCAGTGTTGGATGGCTGAGAACGCGCCCTAGGCGCGTCTGGCGCGCTCCAAGCGCTCAACATCTGTTGTCCGACGTATATTGCATTTGTCTCCTCTTTCGAGTCTGAATTTGGTTCTGGTGTCTTCATGAATGTTGTAGCTATGGATCGTAGCTTTTATTTGCACTTGGTTTGGCTCCAATTGAACATATACAACTCCAGATATGGCTGAAATACTCTACATATGTCATGTTGATTTCTCACAAAAATTCAGCACTGCACCAAAACATAACGCACTGTAAATTTATGAAAAATTCCTACTTAATCACTAAAATAAAACACAAAACATTTTATTAACTCAAAGAACAAAAATCAACAAAATATATCAACTAAATCCTTAATTTAACTAATGATTGAGGATAAATAAGACTAAAATAGTGGGAAAATATGCATATGATGAATAGTCATCATCCATCATAATCCTTGACTTTGTTGTTGGAGTCAAATGCTTTGTTGTTAGAATAATCATAGTCATAGGTTGACGCAAAGCTGTGCGACTTAGATTTAGTGGCATGGGGAACTTCACCTTTGTTTCTTTATCAGAGTTATTGAAACTTCAGATTGTGTTGCGTATCAGAGGCAGTACTTTAAAACATGTTGCAATCTTCAGAGTTAGCAAAACTTCAAAGTGTGCTATGTATTTGAGACAACACTTTGGAACGAGTTGCAATCTTCAATGTCAGTGGAATATATGCTTTAGATGCAGATTCAAACAATTGCTTCAGACTTTAGAGGTATGCTCAAAAAAATATGGTTCATTAAAGGCATGCTACATTTACTATTCATCAAAGGCATGTTGAAGTTATTATTCATTAGAGGCATGCTATAGTTACTATTCATTAGAGGCATGTTGATGTTACTATTCATCAGAGGCACAAAAACTCCATAAGCACGTTGAATCATCAAATGAACGAAATTCTTAAATGGCATATTGAATCTTTAGAGGCACAAAATTCATAAGAGGCACGCTAAATCTTGAGGGGAACATAATTCTTCAAAGGCACACTGAATCTTCATATGCACATTGAGCCTTTAGAGGCACAAAATTATTTAGGGGCAGACGCATAAACTCATCATAACTAGAAGCACACTTTAGTGTTTAAAGGCAGACGTAGAAACAAATTGAACTACTCGAAGCACACTGAATCTGATCTAAGCAATTCTTCTAGAAGGATATTGTACATATTTGTTCAGAATGCATTTGCAAATTAATTCACTCGACTCTTCCTACATACGCTTGATGTGATTTGAGCTTGCTTTTAGACCTTTAGAAGTAAGAATAAGACTAAGTCCAATTCAATATGTTTCTCAATCTATGAGAGCCTTTGAACTTCCTATCAGAGTTGTTGAATTTTCTCCATCATAATCCTTGAATTGATTGTTGGAGTTAGATGTTGTGTTGTAAGAATAATTATAGTTAGTGGCTTACACAAAGATGTGTGACTTAGAATTAGTGGCATGAGGAACTTCACCATTGTTTCTTTTCCAGAGTTATTGCAACTTCAAATTATTTTGCGTATTAGAGGCATTACTTTAGAACATGTTGCAATCTTCAGAGTTAGCGCAACTTCAGAGTGTGCTATATATTAGAGACAACACTTTGGAACGAGTTGTTGTCTTTAAAGTCAGTGGAATATATGCTTTAGATGCATACTCAAATAGTTGTTTTAGACTTTAAAGCTATGCTAAAAAAAAATGGTTCATTAGAGGCATGCTAGAATTACTATTCATCAGAGGCATGCTGAAGCTATTGTTCATTAGAGGCATGATGAAGTTATTGTTCATTAGAGGCATGCTATAGTTATTATTCATTAGAGGCATGTTGATGTTACTATTTATCAGAGGCAAAAAACTCCATAAGCACACCAAATCATCATAGGAACGAAATTCTTCAATGGCAAATTGAATCTTTAAAGGCACAAAATTCATCAGAGGCACGGTAAATATTGAGAGGAGCAAAATTCTTCGAAGGCACACTGAATCTTCAGATGCACATTGAGTCTTTAGAGGCACAAATTTCTTTAAAGGCAGACGTGTAGACTCATCATAAGCATGCTAACTAGAAGCACACTTCAGTTTTTAAAGCCAGATATTGAAATGAGTTGAACTGCCAGAAGCACACCATAAGAGGCAAATGCTCGAACTTTTCAAGCGCATGGATTCACTTATTTGATTTCGTTCCTATGACCTTTTTACTTCATTGGGTGGTGATATCCTCTGGTGGTATCCTTTGAAGATTTCTTGTAGTCGTATCCTTTGGTGGTTTCCTCTAGTTGTTTCCTGCTCTAATTTTGCATAATAATGAAGCTAGTAGTCCAAATTTATTGTTCTCGTAAAATAATTTTGTTAACATTAAAACTATAAATGGAAAACCAACTAGGTTCCAAAACTCTCCTCCTTTTAGTGATGACAAAACTAAATTTTGATAACAATTATTTTTATTACTTAAATCTCCCTAACTTAAGGCTCCCCCTAAATCCAAGCAATATTTTCATTATATCCCCACATTATTGTTCTCAAATATATTTCTCCCCTTTTTTGTCATCATACAAAAAGAATTGAATGTGAATCTTTTTTTAAATAGAATGAACATAACATAAAATTGATTGTAGTATGAATCTAAACTAGTGTATGCTTCGCATAACATCATTTAGGTATAAAGGTAAGGTTTATATTTTTCCTAATAAAGTCAAATCTGTCGCAAGCTAGTGGTTTGGTGAATTTGTCAGCCCATTGGTGTTTAGTGTCTAAAAATTGGATATTTAGTACTCATTTTTGAACAAAGTCCTTAATAAAATGATGTTTTATTTCTATGTGTTTGGCTCTAGACTTGAGGATTGGGTTCTTTGGTAGTGAAATGGAAGAAGTATTGTCATAGAATATGGGAATGTTACTCATAAGAATCTTGTAATATTCTAGTTGATGTTTCATCCATTGCAATTTGAGAACTACAACCAGCTACTAAAATGTACTCTACCTCTGTTGTTGAAATTGCAATTGTGCTTTGTCTCTTACTTGACCATGAGATTAAGTTTTCACCAAGAAATGTGCAGTTTTCACTTGTGCTTTTTCTCTCAAGTGTCTCCAGCATAATGAGCATCACAATAGCCATTTAATTTGAACTTAGTAGATTTCTTGAAGAGCAAGGTAAGGTTGGTAGTACCTTTTAAGTATCTAAGGATCCACTTAGAAGTTGTTAAATGGGATGCCTGTGAATCAACCTGAAATCTTTTACACATGCACATAAAACATAATATCAGGTATGGAAGCAGTAAGGTAAAGTATTGATCCAATCATTCCTCTATATGTTTTCTGAAAAACCTTTTGGCCTGATTCATCCCTTTCAAGTGAGCAAGTAGGGTGCATTTGTGTAGCCACAGTTTACAATCATTCATTTTAAACTTCTTGAGAAGCTCTTTTGTATATTTGGTTTGATGAATGTATATGCCTTTATAGTTTTGTTGAATTTGTATTTCCGAGAAGAACTTAATTTCTCCCATCACACTCATTTGAAATTTAAGTTGCATGAACTTACCAAGTTCTTGACAAGAGCGCCACTAGATAATCCAAAAATAACGTCATCAACATAAATATGAAAGATAAGAATGTCAACTCCTATTGATTTTCTAAACGGGGTGTTATCTACATCTCCTTTTTCAAAATTCTTTTTAAGAAAGAAAATACTTAATATATTATACCATCCCCTAGGTGCTTGTTTTCTGTCATACAGATAATTCCTAAGTTATTTAGAAAGGCACTTTTAACATTCATTTGAAGTAATGTAATTTTATTATAAGCAGTAAAGGTGAGTAGGATACGAATAACATCTAACCTAACCACTAGAGCAAATATCTTAGTGTAATTGATTCCTTATTGCTAATTATAGCTTTGTGCAACAAGTCTTGCCTTGTTTCCAACCAATTCCCCTTTTACATGTAGCTTGTTTCTAAAAACCCTTTTGGTTCCAATAATGTTTTTCTTTGGTCTATGTACTAGATCCCAAACTTCATTCCTTTTAAATTCATTTAACTCTTCTTGCATTGTAAAGATCCATCCATCATCTGCTAGTGTTTCATCAACATATGTAGGTATAATTGATGATAGTAGACCAAACAAGGTTGTGTCATTCAATGATGATATAGTCTTCAAATGATCATTTGCATTTCCAAAAATTATAGTTTCATGATGGGATGACTTGTACCTCCATCCAGATCTCCCTTATGACTTTATATTGACTGTGTTTGACATGGTCAGATTCATCCTCTTTTGTCTTCTTATTCTGATTTACTTGTATCTTCTAATTTTTTAGATTTTTCTAGTTTGTCTGCATCTACTTCCTATGGTTCTAGTAAGTTTGCTTTATCATCAACTTGCTTTGACTGTTTTAGGTCAAACTTTTTGTCATCAAGTTTAACAGTATTTGATTCTCACACCATTTGAGTTTCCCTATAAAACACTCTCAAAGCTTTAGATCTTTCACAGTATCCAATGAAGGTGCACTTTTGTGATATGTAATAAAACTTGTCAAGGTTGTCATTAGGGTCTAACATATAATAAGTACCACCAAAATGTTTAAAGTAGTTGATGTTAGGATTTTTACTCTTCCATAATTCATATGGTGTTTTTTTAATATTGACCTAATTAAGATTATATGTGGAACATAGGATGCAATGTTAACTGCCTTTGTTGTAAAACGTTTTTCAATATCCAACTCATTAAGCATCGTTCTGGTGATTTCTTGAAGGGATCTATTGTTTCTTTCTACAACTTCATTTTGTTTTGGTGCTCTAGGAGAGGAGAAATTATGAGAAATTTCATTCTCATTACAAAACTTTAAAAAAACCTGTTTTCAAATTCTACTCCATGATCACTTCTAATTGTTATTAAGACCATTCCCATTCATTATTTGCGAAATGCAATAAACACTTTGTGGCATTTATCTTTATTTCTTAGGTAGACCTCTAACTAGTTGAAGTTTATTCAATTTTGAGATTATTCTATGGTTTGCATGACCTAACCTTTTTTGTCAAATAATTTCCTTCATTTACTGGCATAATACACTTAACTTCTTGTTTCTCTAGACTAAACAAATTTATCATCATATATGTTATTTTGCATATGACCTGTAAAGAGTATAGATCCATTCTTTTGACTAATTGTCTTGCATGTTTTTTTGGATTAAATATAATATCATAATCTTATAACTTAACTGACGAATACATAATAAATCATGTTTAAGACCTTTAACAAACAAAACATCTTTAATACAAGGAGAGATGCAATTACCATCTATTTTTCCTTCTTTGAAGGAACATAGACTTTTCTCCTGTCATATGTCACAAGCCTCCACTGTCAAGGTTCCATGATTGATGTTTTAACTTGGCTATTGAGGACATCTACAACATAGATAATTTTGTTCATGATTGGTGTTAGTCTTGAAAGGGTTCTTGTTTTTCCTTGTATTTAACATGGGACTAATTTAGAGTCACCTTTCTTAGAGAAAACAATACACAAAACATCATATGTAATAAATTTAGGTTCAGTTACTGTTTCTTCAAATCCTATACCTCTTTTACTATTTATACTAACTTTATAAACTATAGACGCAAACTTTCTTTTTTCATACTATTAGCTTGAAAGTCTTGGAATGCTTCTTCATATTTATCAAAATTACATCAGACATTTTCTAAAGGTTTTGAAACAAGACTACCTTTCAAGGTTTTTATTTTTCATATTTAACCTTAATACTTTCAATTTCTAAAACAATTATTTCTTTATTGCAACCATAACATATGATGCTTTTCTTGTAAGATTTTTCATCCCCTCCTCTACTAAACAACCTAGAATATTTTTCAAGATATGTAAACCAGCTCCTCATTCTTTGATTTTAGATTGTGATCATCTGAATCATAATTTATCATTTTGTTGTTGCTTTCAGAACCTCCTTCTGCTTGGTTTGGAAGGCCAAAACTATTTGCTTCTTGTTAGGCTCATCTTCTACAAGCTCAATTTCATGTGATCTCAAGGAGCTAATCAACTCTTCCAATTTAAGAGTATTGTGATCCTTAACATCTCTAATAGTTGTAATGTTAGGTCTCCACTTGTTTCGCAGACTAGTAAGAATTTTCTTTGCTTGATCTTATAACTCTTTTCAAATACCTTTATTCCTGAGTCAAGAGTTTGGAATATGGAAGAAAAAAAATTCAATGTCTTCATCTTCTTGAAACATTGCTTCTAGAACTTGCTTATTTCCTTCATAAGTAACTAAGAATTAGATTATCATAAGTGCTCTTTGATGTCTCCTTGTTGGTGCACTTTTCAAACTCCATGAAAGTCGTTACATTTATCATGAATGTTTTGGACTTATGATACATCCTGTACATATTCTTTTAATCAACATTCATCTCTTTTCTTGGAATTTCAATACCATATTCTTAAAGGTGAAAACACAAGAAAGGGGGTTGAACTTGATTAGAGTGTTCAGGGAAATCTTATGATTCTGATTTCTCATCTAACACTTTTGGTGATGTTGATGTATCAAGTTTCTCTAGTAATTATGGTTCTGTTGATGGTTCTAATTTTCTAATAGTTCTAGATCATCATATGGTTTTTTTATTTTATTTTATAGTTATGGTTCATTAGCTGATTTTGGTTCTAATAAGTATTGTGTTGAACGGTCCTTCTTCCACCAGAGTCAGGTCTTGGGACATAGACCTTTTTCCCTTTATATGTTACAAACATCCCCTAACCAGGTACACCATGACTTATGTTTCAACTTGGCTGCTTGAAACTTATGCAACATAATCAAATTTATCTTTTGGTACCCAAATTTGGTTGATCCGCTCTCGCACCCGGGTCAAATACAATTGATAAAATCTATATAGAGGCAAAAACTAGAATCATTTCGCAAGGACTTCTGATAATAATAATAATAATAACTGAATTGAAAATTGAAATTAAAAGGGTTTTTTTTTAGATTGTTGATTTAACAGATGAGCAAAACGATTAATCCACTTATTCGAGTTTCAGACCTATCACAAATGAGTTTAATTTCTAATTTGTGATTCTATTCTTATTTGACTATAGAATTGATCAAACAAGTGTAAGCAATCTTATGTGAATTTGGTTTCTTTGATTGGATTAAGCATTACAATCATCAAAATATTACAATTAACGATAGCGTTGCAAAATTATAATTCAATTAAATTAAAAACCGAACCCAAATTCTATCAAATAAATTTAATCAATCCTATTGAAATTCAATTTAAGCAATCAAAATATCAATATAATCAAATAAACAAGAATAGAATCATGAATCGAAATTGACAGTGTCACCTGAATCTCAAGGTGTTGATGAAACTCTGAACTCGTGGATTAATCTTATAAAATTAGCCTTCCATGAAATTAAAATAAAAGTTGTTTATTTCTTGTAGTAATTTGAATCCTAATTTTTTCTGTCTTTAGAAAAGAAACAAAACTGCCAATATATAGTACTTGATATTGGGATTTAGGGTTTAGGGTTTAAAAACAAGTGACCCGCTAATTAAAATTAGTACAAAAGTCTATATTACAAAATCTGCAATTTAGGCCTCATAAACTTCGGAATTGGTCTTTCCTTCCAACACAAAGGTAGTAGCTCGGAATTTTAGCTATCCAACGCCTACTCATATGCGCTAATCCGATATCCAGAGCTCAAGTGATGATCTACCGAGCGAGAAAGAGTCAAAATACAAATAATAAAATTAAAATGCAAATAATAGTTATAATTCAAATTCGACCCAAAGTTTAGAAACAAGCTAAAAATATTAATCTAAGCTATCAAAAGCTTTTAAAATACCAAACTAAAAAGTTAGAAACATGTGCCCAAATGCTATGATCAAATTCCCCCACACTTAAACTTTTGCACTCAGAGCAAAACAATGCATGCGATTCTAAATATTATTATGAATGCAAAGTGGCGATAGAAAAAAAAATATTTCTAGCTTAAGGCAATCATGAGTAGTTTTGTTATCACAACCAAGGCAAACAAGAGGACAAGTTAACTAAAGAATGCATCATAAGTGATAGAGTCCTCCCAAGATTTAAAATTCTCTCAAAGGGTTTGGCCTACTGTTTACACTAAAAGCACATCATGAAAGCTAGCACTACCATAGGCTTAACAAACCTCTATAATCTATATTTGAAACACATGCAGATAATGATCAAAAGGTCTTTATTTAGGTTGTAACGTGGCCAAGGTAAGGGTGAGATAATCCTAAGGAGACTAGGGCTGAAAATCAAAGAGGATAAATGAGTAATGATTAAGAGAGAAAAACAACATTAAGAAGTAACTCAACAAAACATCATTGATTTTTATTTTCACACTCTCTTTGCTCACAACACAATCATTTTTCCTCTTATTTTTCATAACCCTCAAATTTAAACAAACAAGTTGAGCACCCCTACACTTATTTAAGGAAAGACTCTTTTATCCCCCAAGATTGGGTCAATTCATTGTTTTTCACTTTGAGGCTTGTAACGAGCTATATAACAAAGACTGGGGTAATTAGGCTCAAAAGGGCTTACACAAATGGATAATTGTAGGGTAGGCTTATTTGGCTAGTAGCTTAATTAGAAAAAAATGCCTAGATCATTTCAATATATGCATGCAGACAAGAGTCAAGTCAAGTTCTGGCGTAACTAGCAATCATGAGTAAGATAACACACAAGAAAAAAAAGATGGAAAAATGTATTTCATTCATTATAAGGTTAAAAAATCTCACAAAGGTTAATGACTTATCGCAAATGATACACAATTTAACATTTTAATCCAATTTATTTTACCAAGAATGCAAAAATACTATCCAATCATGCCAGTCCATACAAACTCTCAACATTTAAAATCATAAAATCGGATGAAAAAACATGCAGTGCAATGTCCATTTTTATTTATTATTTATTTATTATTTTTTTTTTTGAAATACAACAAATAAAATCATAAATAATACCCTCACACTTAAATTACACATTATCTCAATGAAAGTAACAAGTATAAAATAAGAGTAAGGAAAGGGAGTTCTCGGTTTAAAGTTCAGTGTAGGTGGGCTTTTCGAAGGAGAGTTCTTCTATGGTAGCTGATAGCATTTCAGCAAGTGTACTGAATCGTTGCAAGTTTAATTCCAAAGTAACCCTCAATTCCTTAGTAGATTTAAGATTAGAATTAAGCATTACCGTATAGAAATTCTCTTGTAAATTATTGCTTTGCAACTAATTTAATTGGTTTCATGACCTGCACCTATGTCTAGACTACAAATTCATGAATTTCTCATCTCAAGCATTCGTAAAGTCCACTTCCGTTTCAAAATACAAATCATAGAACATTTTAATGTTGATCAAGCAATAAAAAGCATTAAGCACATAGATGAGAAAAATAATTCAATAAACTCATTCACATAACTAGAAATCAAATCATAAAAATAAGGGTTTCTTCTTGTTACACTCATCCCTAACAAACAGAGTTTAGTTACTCATGACAGAGATAAAAGAGATAGAGAGAAGAGAAGAATTACAAGAAGGATTCATGAATGATTCTTGATAAAACTGCTCCAATGATGTTAGAAACGACCGTTTTGAGTTTCTATGTTACAAGTCTCCCAACTGTCCGGCGTATATTGCATTTGTCTCCTCTTTCGAATCTGAATTTGGTTTTGGCGTCTTCATGAAAGTTGTAGCTATGGATCTTAGCTTTCATCTGCACATGGTTTGACTCCAATTGGACATCTACAACTCCAGATATGGCTGCAATACTCTACATATGTCATCCAAAATTCAGCACTGCACTAAAACAAAACGCAATGTAAAATTACGAAAAATTCCTACTTAATCATTGAAATAAAACACAAAAAAATTTATTAACTCTAAGAACAAAAATCAACAAAATATATCAAATAAATCCTTAATTTAACTAATGATTGAGGATAAATAAGACTAAAATAGTGGGAAAATATGCATATGATGAAGAGTCATCACAACCCCAAACTTAATATATTGCTTGTCCCCAAGAAACAATTAATTTCAGATTTGGTCCAGTTAAATGCACACTTAAATTCAATTTCTCAAATTAAATTAAACTAAATTTTCAAAGTTCTTGCTACTGCAAAACATTCATCATGCTCTATGGTTGTTTTCAAAACAAAGACAACAAGACATGTACACCTTGGCATCCATTCATCAAATTCAACTCTCTCTTCACAGAATCTCACCAAAATTTCTCTCAAGTGTTTAGAAAGAGTTATGAATTTATAACTCAAATCCTAGAACATGCATCACGCTACCAAAGGCTTGAAAAAATTCTAGTTAGCAATCACAATGCAGTAAACACATACATTTTTGGAGGACTTTCGGGTTGTAATGGGGCTTAGGTAAGGGTAGGAGATTTTAGGATAGTAGGCTTTGCTACTTGGAGTTAGGCATACATTTCCACCTTATTCTACCATTTTTTTTCTTCACCTTTTCATTATGGAGATTCTCAAACATTGACAAAAAAACCAATAAGATAATAATTTACCAAAGTACACAAATTGAATATTTTTTTTTCTTCTTTCTTCTTTCTTTTTTTTTTTTACTTTTTTTTTATTTTCTTTTTGTGAGAATCACCACCCCAAACTTAAAAAGTTGCTATCCCATGAGCAACCCCAAACTTAGAATTTTATCAAGACAAGAATTTTTATCTACCTAACTCCAAGTAAGGTGATTTAATTAAAGTCAGGTGTTTGGCTTGTAATGTGGCTAGTAACCGAAATAAAAGGGCAAGGCTCAAAGGGGCTAGCAAAGGGTAAAATTTTCATCGGGTAGTTAGAAAGGCTCAAACGACCAATAAAATTGCCTCAATGTATGCATAAATTACAAGTGATGCAAGTCAGAATTAGTGCAAGTTCTAGAGGGATAACACATGTCTGGATAATCACACAACAAAGAATTTAAGTGTTTAGGCTCAAAAGCTAACAGCTAGGATAATAAGAGAGAGTATGAACAATCAAAATAAAGCCAACATGCTTATGAAAAGTTAAAATTGTATTTTTGAAAAATTGATGGCATATTAGCCTTCTACAACCATTTAGTAATCAAGAATGCATGCATTAGGAAGGCTTGTTGACTTGAGCAATAACATAATCTAAGAAATGAAATTTAACTTGCGAAATTACAAACAGAAATTTTAAGATTAAGTGGAAGTCAGTACAACTGTTTCATCATAGTACACATTTAGTGAAAGGGAAAAAAAAACATGAAGAAAAGAAAGTCAACATACACTGACTTTAAACAAAGAAAACGAGAAAACGAAAAGAAACATGACAAAAAACAGAAAGAAAAAAAAAAAGGAAAGAAAACTTCTCTCAGTTTAGTAGTTCAATGATTCTCGTTTAGATCATCCGCTCCTGTTCCACTATAGTCGCTAGTATACTGGTGAGGTGCAAATAGATCATCATAAAACATGCCTCCTGGTGTCTGTTAAGCGACGGATGTACTTGCGACCTTAGTTCGTTTTGCTTTTTTGTTGGGTTGCCATTAGGTCCTGCAAAACAAGTATTCATACCCATGGTTCAAAATATTTCAAGTTAGAGATAATTAATTTAAGCATGGTCCCCTTTAGAAAGATAACAACTTAAGTGGTCCTGGGTTAGTCCAACAAAATTGTACATGATAATAGTGCGTATGCATTGAATGGCGTTTTAACGAACAGTTGGAGTGCAATACTAATTATGTGGTCCTTAAGGTGCAGAAGTGGTTGTGTCATTTTAACAAACAGTTGGAGTGCAGTCATGTTTTATGGTCCTTAAGGTGCAAAAGTGGTTGTCATTTTAACAAACAGTTGGAGTGCAGTCATAAAACACATGAATAACTCACATATATGCAACATTAACACCCATTCAATCTCATAAAATCAACATGCATGTATGAACAATTCCTAATACTAGCATAAATTCGACATGCATGTACGAACAATTAAAGAACCCAAATGCATCGATGAACAAGAAAGAGTTGATATTAGAAATTGGGGGAAACTTACTTGAGGATAAAAAGATGTTGGATAGGAGAGGAAAACTTACTTGAGATATTGGAGGAGGGTTTGAAGAGTGATAATGAAGAAAAGGAGACTGACCTTTGATGATAATGGAGGAGGTTTGGAAAGTGAGAAGATGGGGGTTTTAAAACTTGGCAGTGAAAAGCGCTTCATGTGCGCTTGGGCGTGCTTCAGGCGGGCATCGACAGTGACAATACCTGGAAAAAGCGCTTCAGGCGCGCTTGGGCGCGCGTTGACAGTGACAAATGCTGGAAAAAGCGCTTCAGGCGCGCTTGGGCGCGCGTTGACAGTGACAAATGCTGGAAAAAGTGCTTCAGGCGCGCTTGGGCGCGCTTCAGCCGCGCATCGACAGTGACAAAACCAGGAAAAAGCGCTTCAGGCGCGCTTGGGTGCGCGTTCTGTCATTTGGAGCTGTATAATCGCTTCTCAACACATCTTTTTGATTCTTTGCTCATACTAAACATCAAAACTAAGAGAACTAGCAATTAGAGACTAAAATTGGAACTAAATGGAGTAAAATAAATCTAAAATGCAATAAATAAATACGATGCAAAGGATATAAAATTGGGTTGCCTCCCAATAAGCGCTTCTTTAAAGTCATTAGCTTGACGTCTCAACTATTGTCAAGGTGGTATATATGACAGGGAGAACACATCATCCTTCTCACCAAGAGATACATATTTCAAGTGAGGTGGCAATTGCTTGAGTTCAGCCGATGGCGAATCTTTCTTTTTCTCTACATATTCATCTTCATTCCTTCTCAACCCCTCCCATGTAGTGGGGAAACGGGGGGAGTAAGATGGTGATGGTTCTAACATGGCTAAAACCTCTTTCACCTTTGGATCCTTACTTTCTTTAACAACATCTTGGGGTAGGCATAACACTCTTTTTAATGGCAGAATGGGTGACTCTTTCCAATGGCATAATGTGTCCTTGATGTTCAACTTCTTCATCGACTATCGAATTAAAAATCTCAATTCGGTTGCACCGTTCTCTTTTGTTTGAATGCTCTATGGCTTTTAAAATATTTAATGTAACTGTTTCCTCATTTACCTTAAAGGTTAAGGTGCCATCTGCTACATCAATCATAGCTCGCCCTATTGCTAAGAACGGTCTCCTCAAAATCATAGAAATGTCATTATCTTCCTCCATGTCTAGTACCACGAAATCCACTGGAAAAATGAACTTATCCACTTTAACCAACACATCTTCCACCACTCCATAGGGGTGTTTCATTGAGCGATCCGCAAATTGTAGCATCAGCTGTGTGTCTTTGACTTTTCCAATGCCCAGTACTTACACTTTGTTTGACTTTAAGCGGTACTTGTTCACTTACCTTGTCACTCCTTGTTGTCACGACATTGACATAATTTCGTGGATTCGGAACTGTGTCACTAGGCACATTTCCAGTCGTTCTTTGTGCCATTTGTTGAGCAAGTTGACCCACTTGAGTTTCCAGATTCTTTATTGATGCAGAGTGATTTTATTGGATGGCTCTTAACTCTTCAATGAAAGAATTTGTGGTTGTCGCTAATTTCTCCATAGCACTCTCCCAAGCAGCCTTTCTAGGTGGAAATTGGTTCGTATGAGCTCCTTGTTGACCCTGAGAACCACATTGTTGATTTCTCCAGGAAAAATTTGGATGATTTCTCCAACCAGGGTTGTACGTACTAGAGTAGGGATTATTTTGCCTCCCGTTATTACTAACAAAATTCACCTGTTCTAGTTCTTCTAACTCATTGTCATCCAGTGTTTCACAGGCTCCGGTTTTATGTGCTCCTCCAGAAAGGTTACAGTTAGTCTGCTTTAGTAATTTGACAAGGGCTACCGGGGGTTGTATATTTAGAGCTGCTATTCCTTTCTTTATCTCAGTGGCAATAACATCTTCTATCTGTTTTGAGAATAACCTGCCTTGGACCAATCCATCCATAACATTCAACTCCAATACACCACTTGTTGATCCACCACCTCTGTCATACAACATCATTTGTTCATTTGATGCCATGATCTCAATAATCTTTCGTGCTTCTGTTGCAGTCTTGTAATTCAAAGAACCACCTGATGTGGCATCCAACATAATTCTAGTGCTCGGTCTCAAACCATTGCAGAATATTTGCATTTGGGCAGTGTCGTCATAAGCATGATTAGGACATCCTGCAAGT
>NC_021162.2:45382136-45402290 GCF_000331145.2 Cicer arietinum | reverse complement strand
TGTTCCAAGAACTTATCTTCAAGATCATCCCAGGTGGTGATGTTGTCAGCAGGAAAGGAATTAAGCCACTCTTTAGCATCTTCTGTTAATGAAAATGGAAACAGTTTCATTCTCTTGCCTTCCTCAGACAAACCATCCACCTTCACTGTTTCACATAATTCAAAGAAATTTGTGAGATGTCTATTGGCGTCTTCGTTATGTCTACCGGCAAAGTGAATCTCCTTCAACTCTCGGTATAGAGCGGGACTTATTTAAAACTTGTTGACTGTAACCGGTTGGTTATGGATGGGCAATCGAGCATGATTTCTATTCCGATTCCCATACTCGCCGAGAGTACGTTCTGGTAGTGGTGGATCGGCCATCTCAATAACTATGACAGAATCACCCAAAACCTCTTCTTCCACAACTAAATGTCTTTCCCTTTGTCTGCTTTCTCGAGCCGCCTTTCGATGTGACTTCGCTGTTTTTTCGATTTCTGGATCAAAGATAAGTTCAGTTGAGGACTGGCCTCACATACAAGGTTAGACAGATTGTGAGTAATGAAGAGTTTAAAATAAAGAAAAATAAATAAATAATTAAGTAAAAACAAAATAGTTTTAAAACAAATTTTTTTTTTCTAGAAATAAAATAAAAGAAGAAATTTTATTACAGAGCAAAAAATTTCAATTAAGTAAATAAATTAAATTCAATAGTGATATTACAATCCCCGACAACGGCGCCAAAAACTTGATAGCGTTTCAGCAAGTGTACTGAATCGTTGCAAGTAATAATAAAACGGTAGTACCGAGTGTCGATCTCAAGGATTGCGTTTTACTATTGAATTATATTTAGTTACTAAAATTGAACAAAAAGTTCCCAAGTTGATTGAAATAATATTTAAAATTGACAACAGTAGTAAAATTGATGTTTTATAATGAGAAAAATGTCAGGGATGAGTTTAACTTCGAATACAACCTTGGTGTCTAATTTGATCCTAGTTATTGAATTCCTTTATTGAAATCTTACCGAATTCTCTTTATTATTCTTGCCCTAATGTCTTAGTGACAAAACCTTTAATTCCAAAGTAACCCCTAATTCCTTAGTAGATTTAAGATTAGAATTAAGCATTACCATATAGAAATTCTCTTGTAAATTATTGCTTTGCAACTAATTTAATTGGTTTCATGACCTGCACCTATGTCTAGACTACAAATTCATGAATTTCTCATCTCAAGCATTCGTAAAGTCCACTTCCGTTTCAAAATACAAATCATAGAACATTTTAATGTTGATCAAGCAATAAAAAGCATTAAGCACATAGATGAGAAAAATAATTCAATAAACTCATTCATATAACTAGAAATCAAATCATAAAAATAAGGGTTTCATCCTGTTACACTCATCCCTAACAAATAGAGTTTAGTTACTCATGACAGAGATAAAAGAGATAGAGATTAGAGAAGAATTACAAGAAGGATTCATGAATGATTCTTGATAAAACTGCTCCAATTATGTTAGAAACGGTTGTCTTTGAGTTTTTATGCTAGGGCACAAGTCTCCCAACTTCCCAATAGTGAAAAAGATCCCTAAAACAGTAAAACTTTGCGTTTTTATGGTTGGTTGTGCGCGTCGCGCCCTCCAGACGCGTTTGGGCAGTAGCAAATGTTGGAAAAAGCGCTTCAGGTGCGCTCCAAGCGCTCAACATCTGTTGTCCGACGTATATTGCATTTGTTTCCTCTTTCAAGTCTGAATATGGTTCCGGTGTCTTCATGAAAGATGTAGCTATGGATCGTAGCTTTCATCTGCACTTGGTTTGACTCCAATTGGACATCTAAAACTCCAGATATGGCTGAACTACTCTACATATGTCATGTTGATTTCTCACCAAAATTCAGCACTGCAGTAAAACAAAACACAATGTAAAATTACGAAAAATTCCTACTTAATCATTGAAATAAAACACAAAACATTTTATTAACTCAAAGAACAAAAATCAACAAAATATATCAAATAAATCCTTAATTTAACTAATGATTGAGGATAAATAAGACTAAAATAGTGGGATAATATGGATATGATGAAGAGTCATCAGTAGCATCTTAAAGCACATAGCTCTCATGGAATAGCTTGAGGCATTGTCCATTTACTTTGAATATTTTCTCGGTGTGTTCACTTTTTATTTCCACTTCGATCGAAGTTTCCCAACCATAATTTTCAAACGGGAGTTGAACAATAAAACATTTTGGCCAATAGAAAATTCCTTCATAGAAATCATCTTATCATGAAAGTACTTAGTTTTCTCCTTATAGATGCGAGAGTTCTCGTAAGCTTCAAGTCTAAGCTCTTCAAGTTGTTGCAATTGAAGCTTTCTCTCTAAACTTGTTTTCTCCATCTCAAGGTTACAACTCTTGACCGCCCAATAAACACGGTGCTCTATTTCCACTGGGAGGTGGCATACCTTAACAAACACAAGTCGATAAGGGGACATCGCTATTGGTGTTTTGTAGGCTGCTCTATGAGCCCAAAGAGCTTCTTCAAGTAGGTGGCTCCAATCTTTCCTATTTAGCTGCACCATCTTTTCAAAGATCTGTTTGATTTTCCTGTTTGAGACTTCAACTTGCCCATTAGTCTGAGGATGATAAGGTGTAGAAACTCTGTGCACAACTCCATACTTTCAAAGCAAACTTTCCATGGCGCAGTTGCAAAAATGAGTGCCTTGAACACTTATGATGATTCTGGGTATTCCAAGCCTGCAAAAAATATTTGATCTGATAAAACCTGCAACAACTTTAGAATCATTAGTCCTAGTGGGTATTGCTTCCACCCACTTCGAAACATAATCAACAACTAGTAAAATATAGACATAACCAAAAGATACAGGAAAAGGGCCCATAAAGTCAATGCCCTACACATCAAATACTTCACAAAAAAGCATAGGTTCTTGAGGCATCTCACTCCTACAATTGATTGTTGTTCATGCTATTTGGCACTGTTCACAAGTTTTGTAAGTCTCAAAAGCATCTTTAAACAAAGTGCGCCAAAAGAAACCCGAGTCTAAGACTTTTCTTGTTGTCCGTTGAGGACCAAAATGTCCTCCAATTTGAGAGGCATGACAAAAATGAAGAATGGGTTGAGCCTCATGGTGGGAAACACATCGCCTAATCACCTGATCACTGTAGAATTTCCACAGATATGAATCATCCCACACATAGTATTTGGAATCACTTTTAAGTTTGTGTATTTGTGTTCTGGATGCACCTGCAGGAAAGACTCCAGCAACTAGATAATTAACTAAATCAGCAAACCAATGAGTTACCTCACGCAACTGTAACAATTGCTCATCAGGAAAGTCATCTTGAATGGGGATGGGGTTCTCAGCCATTTCTATTATGCTCAAATGATCTGCCACCAAATTTTCATCTCCACTCTTATCTTTAGTCTCTAAATCAAATTCTTGGAGTAACAACATCCACCAGATCAATCTTGGTTTTGCTTCTGGTTTCTTCAATAAGAACTTCAAAGTTGCATGGTTAGTAAAAACAACTACCTTCGAACCTAAAAAATATGATCTAAAGTTATCAAGTGCAAAAATAATTGCCAAAAGCTCCTTTTCAGTGGTAATATAATTAGCATGTGCAGAATCTAAAGTCCTAGAAGCATAATAAATAACATGGGCAGCTTTACCAACCCTTTGTGCAAGGACAACTCCCACTCCATAGTTAGATGCATCACACATAACTTCAAAAGGAACGATCCAATTGGGTGGCTGAATTATGGGAGTAGAGGTCAGTGCTACCTTTAAGAAATCAAACGCCTTCTTGCGTTTGTCATCAAAGGTGAAACTGACATATTTTTGCAACAATTTTGACCGCAGAAGAGCTATCTTACTGAAATCCTTGATAAAATGCCTGTAAAAACCTGCATGGCCAAGAAAAGAACGAATCTCGCGGATGCAAGATGGGTAAGGCAAATTTGAAATCACATCAATATTGGCAGGATCCACTTCTATCCCATTTTTAGAGATCATATGTCCCAAAACTATGCCTTGTTCATTACATCTATGCAAAACTCTATCTAAATTGGTCAAGCATGCATCCAATGAGGAACCATACACAGTAAAATCATCCATGAACACTTCAATACAATTTTCTATCAAGTTAGAGAAAATACTAATCATGCAACGTTGGAAAGTGC
Source organism: Cicer arietinum (assembly GCF_000331145.2). NCBI lineage: Eukaryota > Viridiplantae > Streptophyta > Magnoliopsida > Fabales > Fabaceae > Cicer > Cicer arietinum. The sequence continues at coordinate 45,398,117 of NC_021162.2, read as the reverse complement.
CAAGAGCATTGCATAGGCCAAAGGCCATCCTCCTGTAGGCAAATGTGCCAAAGGACAAGTGAACGTGGTCTTTTCTTGGTCCTCTGGTGCAATATGGATATGAAAATAACCAAAAAAACCATCAAGAAAACCATAATGTGACTTACCAACCAACCGTTCAAGCATCTAATCAATGAATTGTAAAGGAAAATGATCATTTCTAGTTGCCTGGTTTAGTCTCCTGTAATCGAAACATACCCTATAGTTGTTCTGCATTCGTGTGGAGATAAGTTCATTATTTTCATTTTTAACCACTATGAGTCTAGTTTTCTTAGGGACTATCTGCATCAGACTCACCCATTGACTATCAGATATGGGGTATATAATGTCTGCTTGCAAGGGCTTGGTCACTTCTTTTTTTACAACATCCAAAATTAATGGGTTAAGTCGCCTTTGGGGCTGCCTGACTAATTTTACCTCGTCCTCCAATAGTATCCTATGCATACACATCGATGGGCTAATACCAGGAATATCAGCCAAGGTCCATCTGATTGCCTTCATATGTTTTCTCAAAATCTGCAACAACTTATCTTCCTGTTCATCTTCAAGTTTGGCTGAAATAATCACAGGTAACTTGTCACTTCCTTCTAAATATGCATATTTCAAATTTTCAGGAAGTGGTTTAAGCTCTATAGTCGGTGGTTGTTCAATGGAAGGTACAACACTAGTGGGTGAAGCTAAGTCTGCAAAATCAATTATGTTAGTAGAGATATCAATATCAGCACAATGATCAACCTGCAAGGCAGCTTCGATCTCAGCACACACATAGCACAATTGAGTATCTGTACAGAATTCACAAGTATAAGTATCATCAAAACCAGAAAATGAAGGAAAATCAGTAGCAAACATATCGGGGCAAGTGTCATCAACCAAATCAGCAAGCAATTCAATTTGAAAAATAGAATGCTCTTCCATGGGGTGTTTCATAACATCAAAGATGTTAAATTTTACAATGCTATCACCAAATTCCATGGATAGAGTTCCAGCATGAACATCAATTTTTGTTCTAGCAGTTTTCAAGAATGGTCTGCCTAAGATGATAGGCGTCCTGTTGGACTTATTCTCTCCCTCCATGCCCAAAATGTAAAAATCTGCAGGAAATATCAATTCATTAACTCGGACAAGTACATCCTCCACAAGTCCAGCGGGACGAGCATTGCTCTTGTTTGCCAATTGAATGGTAACGCCTGTACTCTATAAAGGTCCAAGAGCAAGAGAGTTAAAAATAGATGTAGGCATAACATTAGTGGAAGCTCCTAAATCTAACATAGCATTTTCCAATTGACTATTGCCTATGGTAAATGGAATGAAAAAAATTCCTGGATCTTTGCATTTATGAGGCATGGGCTGAATGAGGGCTGAAACATTTCGCCCCATGTTTACTCTTTCATTACCTTTTAAACTTCTCTTGTGTGTGCACAAATCTTTTATAAATTTTGCATATCTTGGAATTTGTTTAATTGCTTCAAAGAGGGGAATGTTCACTTCCACCTTCCTAAAATACTTTTGTTATCATCAAAATTATAAGTATAAAACCAACTTGATTCCAACACTTCTTTTGTTGGAGTAGTATAGCCCTTTTCCACCAAGTACCATAGTTCAAGATCTTGTGAAAAAAAGAAACTCACCAACTTGTCCTTCTAGAACTAAAAATGTTCACCATCAAACAGAGGTCGAGCCTTGAGACCGAGCTTAGATGCCAATTGAAAGTGGAAACACGAAAATGGGGTTCAATTGTGTTTGTCTAAGTTGAATTCTTTTTTATTATTTGATTAAAACCGGTTCGGGTTTGATGACTTAGAGAAGAAGCAGTAACAAAACTAAAGAATGCAGGAGTAAAGTGACACAAGAAATTTCTCCTAGTTCACCACAAAATTGGTAGCTACATCTAGTCTTCTCACTTAGAAGAATTTAATCCACTAATTCAACTTCTTGAATTACACAGCACTAGACCCTACAAGTCAATATTCTAAAAATAGCCTAACAACCCCATACTTTTTGAACAACACAAACACCCTACAACACTTAGAGTATTTTACTTTGAACGAGTGCTTTGCAAGAACTTAAAACCTTAAACTCTAAATACCTAGAAAAGTTGAGCTCTTGAGGTTTATATAAATGATTCTGTTTTTTAGGATTTTTGAGGTTTTTGTTCGTTTTTATCTTCTTAAGCCTTGAGTGCTATTTATATGAAAAATAAGGGATTTAGTTTACTCCCTAGTGAATTATGAATCGTGTTTTCATTTCATCTTCATCAATAAATATTTCTTCCAAATATAATTCTAAAATATATTTTTTAATAATATGAACCTTAGCGCATTATTTATTTTCGAATACGATCTAAAGAAACATTATAGAAGGATATTATGCGTATTTGTTCAAATTACGCTTGCAAATTAATTTACTTGTGTGTTCCTTCACACGCATGATTTGATTTCAGTGGGAATGAATCAGGGCTTGTTCTTGGACCTTCAGAAGTAAGAATACGACTAAGACCATTTTAGTATGTTTCTCAATCTATAAGAGCCTTTGACCTTGCATCAGATTCACTGACTTTTCTCCATCAGAATCATTGACTTAAATGTTGGAATCAGTTGTTATGTTGCTTAAATAGTCATAGTTAGAGGCAGATGCAAAGTTGTGTGACTTAAAATTAGTTGCATGGGCAACTTCATATTTGTTTCTTTATCATAATTATTGCAACTTTAGAGTGTGTTGCGTATCAGAGGTAGCACTTTGGAACGTGTTGCAGTCCTTAGAGTCAGCACAACTTCAGAGGATGCTACGTACCAGATGCAACACTTCAAAACGAGTTACAGTCTTAAGAGTTAGTGGAATACATGCTTCAAATGCAGATTGGAATAGTGGTTTCAAAATTTAGAGGTATGCTTAAAAAAATACTATTCATTAGAGGTATGTTGAAGTTACTATTCTTCAAAGGCATGCTACAATTACTATTCATCAAAGGCATTCAAAAATAATTGTTCATCAAAAACATGCTGAAGTTACTGCATATGAGAGACGTGTAGAGTTTCATTGGCATAAAATTCTTCGAAGGCTAAAAATTCTTTAAAGGCACGTCAAATATTCATAGTCATATTGGGTCTTCATTGGCATAGAATTCTTTAGAGGCAGACAAGTAGACTTATCAGAAGCATGCTAATTAGAAGCATTCTTCTGTCTTCAGAGGTAAATGCAAAAACACGCTGAACTAACTAGAAACATGCTTTTAGAGGCAAATGTGCGAACTTTTCCAGCGCATGGATTTGACTAATTTAATTTTGTTTCAACTAACCTTTTTCCTTTCTCTGGTGACTTCTTCTATTGATATCATTTAGTGGTATCCTTTGGTGGTTTCTCTTGGTTGTATCCTTTGGTGGTATCCACTAGTGGTTTCCTCCGATTTTCCTACTCTAATTTTTGTATACTTAATGAAGCATTTAATCCAAATTTATTGTTCTCATAAAATATTTTTATTAACATAAAAACTATAAGTGGAAAACCAACATAGGTCCAACACATCTTCTGATTCATTAGAAGCTGGTTTTGTTGATTCTTTTATTATTTTTAATTCATCTTGTATTTGTAAATCTGCAAATTCTACATCTAGCTTTGAGTTTTTGGGTTCAAGTTTTTTATCATCAAACATGAAATGACTTGATTCCTCAATAGATAGTGTCTAATTATTTTATACTCTATAAGCTTTATAACTTTCAGAGTATCTCAAAAATATACACTTTCAAGATCTTGAGTCAAACTTGCCAAGATTTTCTTTGGTATTTGAAATATAGCATATGCAACCAAATTGATTAAAGTATGAAATGTTGAATTTGATTAATTTCCACAAATCATAAGGAATCTTTCATTCAATGCTTCTACCCAAAAGTGTTTGGCAACATTAATTTCATGAATATGGGTACGTGTCATTTGCTAAAGAGGTCCATTTTTTCTTTTTATAACACTATTTGCTAAGGTGTTCTAGGAGAAGAAAGATTATGTAAAATTTCATTCTCTTCACATAATTAAGTTTTCAAAAAGCTTATTTTTAAATTCACCTCCATGATCACTACAAATCGTTGCAATACAAAGATTTGTTTTCATTTTGCACTTGTTTGTAGATGGTAGTGAAAACTCTACGTGACTCATCCCTTTGGTTATATAAATTAAGAAGTTATGTCATATTGAAGATATCATTGTATGGTCTGAAACATGCTCCAAGAGTATGGTATGACACACTAATCAATTATTTGGAAAAGACAAGGTTGACACTACTTTATTTAGAAAATCATCTAAGAATGACCTTCTCATTGTCCAAATATATGTTGATGATATAATTTTTGGTTCTACTAATGGGTTATATTCAGTCAAAAAACATGCAAGACAAAAAGTCAGAAGGATGGATTTGTTCTCATTACAGGTCAAAGGCAAAAAACATTTATAAGATAAATTTGTTTAGTCTACATAAACAAGAGGTTAAGTGTTTTATTTCAGTAAATGAAGAGAAACCAATTTGGCACAAAACATTGGGTCATCAAACCTTAGATTAATTCCAAAACTGAATAAACTTCAACTAGTCAGATGTCTACCTAAGCTTAGTTACAAAACTGAAATTATGTGTGAAGCTTGTCAAAAGAGAACACAAACAAAGAACTCTTTTACCCTTAAGAACCGAGTCTCTACCTCAAAGCCACTTAAGCTTTTACATATAGATCTTATCGGTCCAGTGAAAACAACCTCTCTAAATGGAAAGTAATATGGCTTTGTTATAGTAGATGATTACATTAGGTGGGCATGGATAAAATTCTTAAGAAGTAAGGATGAATCCTATAAAGTGTTTATCACATTTTGCAAAGAAGTAATGAATTAAAAAGGTCTTAAGATTGTAACAATTAGAGGTGATCATGGAGGAGAATTTGTAAAGAAGTTCTTTGAAAGTTTTTGTGGTGAGAATGGAATCTCTGACAACTTCTCATATCCTAGAACACCCCCAACAAAATGGAATTATAGAAAGAAATAATAGATCACTTTATGAAATGGCCAGAACCATGTTAAATGAGATGAATGTTGCTAAACACTTTTAGACTGAAGCAATTAACACTGCATGTTATATTCAAAATAGAGTCTTAATTATGTCTATATTGAATAAAATACCATATGAATTGTGGAGAGGTAAAAAGCTTAAAATCTCTTACTTTAAACAATTTGGTTGTACTTGTTATATGTTGAACACTAAAGATGAACTTGGTAAATTTGATTTTAGATCTCAAAAGTGTACCTTCATTGGATACTCTGAAATATCTAAGGCTTATAGAGTGTTTAATAGGGAAAATCAGATTGTGGAATAATCCATACATGTTAAATGTGATGTCAAAGCAAGATGATGATAGTGCATGTTTATTGGAACCAGAGGAAGCAGATGTAGACAAACCAGAAGAACTTGAAAAATTAGAGGATACAAACAAATCAGAAGAAGATGAAAAATCTTCAGTTAATGAATTTGATCAAGATAAGTCATAAGGAAGATCTGAATGGATGTACAAGAAATCTCATCCTAAAACTCTAATCATTAGAAGTGCATGTGATCCTTTGAGGATCCAATCATCACTAAAAGATACCACTTTGTTTGTCTTACTCTCATCAATTGAGCCTACCTCTTTTGATGAAGCATTGGTAGATGATGGATGGATTCTTGTAATGCAAGAAGAGTTAAATGAATTTGAGAGGAATGATGCTTAGGACCTAGTACCTAGACCAAAGAAGAATATTATTAGAACCAAGTGGGTTTTCATAAACAGGCTAAATGAAAAAGGTGAAGTGGTCAGAAAACAAGCAAGACTTGTCTCACAAGACTACAATTAGCTAAAGGGCATTGATTACACTAAGACATTTGCTTCAGTGGCGAAGTTAGAAGCTATTTATATCCTACTTTCTTTTGTTGCAAATAATAACATTATTTCAAATGAATGTTAAAAGTGCTTTTCTAAATGGTTATATAAGTGAAGAACTATGTGGCAAACAACCCTTAGGTTTTGAAAGTTCTGAATTTCCAAATCATGTTTTTAAACATAGGAAATCTCGTTATGGTCTAAAACAAGTGCATATGACATCGTATGATAGACTTAGTAACTTCTTACTTAAAAATAACTCTGAAAGAGGACAAGTAGAAAATACACTCTTTAGAAAATCAATTGGAGATTACATTCTTATTATTCAAATTTATGATTATAAAATTATTTTTATATCTAATAATGGCACTATTTTCCAATTGTGATACCCTAAACCCCAAATAACATATATAATAACTTATACTAGATATATTTATTGTGATTTAGTGAATGTGTTGATTAGACGAGTTTATGTGAAGTTATAAATTTGTGATAAGATTATGTGATGATGATGATGTATGATTAATGATAGTGATGTTATAAATTTGTGACAAGTATATGTGATGATAGTGATGTTATAAATTTGTGATGAGTTTATATGATGATGATGATGTATGATTAATGATAATGATGTTATAAATTTGTGATGAGAATATTGAAGTTACCCCATAATTGATAAAATAGTGATGATTCCAATTTCTACTAAAGATGACGTTCTTAATGGAGTAGTCTAGGCTAATGATGGTAGATATTAGATGTTTGAAATATTTGAAGTTGATGAGAATTTTTGAAGTGGACATTACTTTGACATCTTATAGGTAGGGTCTGACAAGCCTAGTCATTTCGGGGAAGTACAGCTGAATGAGTCTGATCATGGTAGTCAATTCTTAATCCTTGAGGTAAGATTGTTAGACATTGGAGGTACTCGGAAGGGGAATTCCTAGGTGACTTGAAGGTAGCACTCCAAATATTGGGAACTACCATGCAACCCACTTATACCTCGATTGTCGCATATATGCGTCTCGGGTTGATATAAGGAGACCTATAAGGACCAGGTCAATTTTAGTTACCCGTCCACTTGGGTGCTGGCATAGTATCAAGCCTCCTAACAAAGTAATTCAGAGTTAGAATGGTACCAAATTATGAAGTAGAGTCTAAGCTCGTTTTGATTTTCTTGTGATTGTTTTATTGTGATTAATATATATCGTGTGCGATAATAATTTCTCTTAGATGATTTGACGTCATAGTAAAATATATTGATTTTCCTTGAGTGGTTTTGACTTTATAATGTGATATTTTTCCTTGAAGAATATTTGTGTCTTGATATGATTTATTTATGATTAATTGGTTTTTCTTTTCACTTGTATTATACTATCACCGTGATTTTAAAACTCATCTCCTTCGTTGTTGGTGTTAGACTCACTTGGTCATGCGTTTGCGAAATCACAATTATTATAGGTTAAAGAGTCTTAAAGTTCAAGTTTGGAAGAAGTCCCACTCTGATAGGTGATACCGGGAATGAGAATCATAAGTTGTATTTTATTTATTTAACTAAAAACGACTTTTTGTATCTAAACCTTATAAGTAATAGTAAGTTTTTGGACTGTTAAATCAGGTATATAGATATTGAACTGTTTTATAAGAGGAAAAAAGTTTAAAGTGTTCCGTTTGTATTTTGTGAAATGTGAGATCCTAATTAACTTGTAAAAGATTCTTTTTTTTTTTTTTGAAAGAGTTTCTATTTATCCGTTGCTGTTTATGAAAATATGGTATAAATAATTATATATTATTTTGGGGTTCACGGTGTAACATTTAGCTTAAGAAGCAATGAATTATTTACAAAAAGATTTGATCAAGATTTATCACAAGAAAATATGAATTATTTACAACAAGAAATGAATTATTTACAAAATGATATGATCAATAATTGTTTACAAAAAGAAACCCTCACAAGAAGATGCATTTATTATTTGCAAAGAATGAAGTTTCATCTGAAAAATTTGCGAAAAAAATCTTAACAAAATACGAACAGTATCAATCTGAAGAATTTAGTAACTCAATCTAATCAAAATATGAACAATATACATTTGAAGAATTACAAATTCAATTTGAACAAACTACGAACATAATCAATCTGAACATAATCAAACTCAATCTTTACAAAATAGGAACAAAATCAATCTAGAAGAAATGCTCAAATTGAATTCAGAAATAAATAATTGGCTCAAAAACATATTATCAAAAAACATCTTGGTCCTGATTATTTTTGAATATGATCATTGTTGACCAAGATAGGAATGAAAGTACAGTTCAGAATTAAACAAGGATTAAATTGAAGTCTTAATATTATCTATAAATAGAAACTCACAGCTGAAGAAGAAGAAGAAGATCATCAAAAAAATCAGAAAATAATAGAAGAATTCAAGCTCAAAATTTTAAATGCATTTTAGAGTTAAAAGAGAGAAACACTTGTTCGAATGAGCAATATTTTCTTAGTGACTTTCTTAGAGTGTGATAGTCATTGTTCTAATAAACTTTTAGAAGCAACTACTCAAGTTTCATACTTTTGTATTCAAACTCGATCGTGGTTTTAGTGTGCCTTCAACAATATGGGGTTGTTAGATTGTGTGGAAAATATTTGGCTAATAGAGTCAAGGTGTGTGTCTTTCTAAAAAATCTGGGGGTGTCAGGCAATTTGGGAATACTCGCTTGGAGGATCAAGTGTTTTGCAATTCAAGCTGTTGAATTAGTGGATTAAATCATTTAGAGTGAAGGGACTGGATGTAGTCAAGTTAGTGGTGAACTAGGATAAACTACTTGTCTCACTTTATTCATGCACTCTTTAGTTTTGTTATTGCTTCTAGTCCAAGTAAATCATCAAGTCTGAACCAGTTTAATCAAATAGTGAAAAAGTTATCAACTTAGTAAAACACAATTCAATCCCCCATTTTCATGTTTGCACCTCCACTAAGCAATTGATGCAACATGGAAAAGTACTAATATCTACCATTCACAAATTATTAAAGTTGAATTTTAGGAAAACAACTATTTCTCAATTTTTTTCTAGTAATAATTTTACACTATATCAAAACAAAATTTATATCAAATCACGAAGGGCCTAATGCTACCAGATTAGCTACTCGAATATTTGAAATTGGAACCATTTTTTTCTAAAAATTGTTTGGCTTCTTTAGGAAAATGTTTTCTAGCTTGCTTTCCAAGAAGACAATACTCACATAATTGACTTGGATTATTGATTGAGAGCATCCCTTTCACCATATTATTTTCTCCCAAAATTTTAAGTGAAACAAAGTTCAAGTGGTCATACCTCATATGCCAATGCCATGATTCATCTTGGACAATACTCTTTCAACATTTTGCTTAAATAGTTCTTACGTTCAAGAAAAATATTTAATTTTTCGACATAAGAACCTTAGCAATTAAACTATTATTTTGACATCTGAGACAAAAATGTATGTTTTTAATGAGAATATCATATCCCTTTTCAAGAAGTTGGCCCAAACTCAAAATATTACTATTTAATTTAGACACATAGTAAACATCACTAATCAACTTATGCCTCTCATCTTTAAAAGAGATTGGAATCGTAACATATGGCTCACTAATCACATTTTTATTAAACTCCACACTTATGGTTACCTGCACCATTGTCCAAGTACCATGAACTATTCGCATATCTCTCTTCTTCCTTGAGTATTAGCAACAAAGTTAACTCTTCATCTTCATCAACAAGATGAGCCTCTTCTTCCTCTTGATTAGGAGCATTACTACATTTCCAAGAAAAATGGTCAAATTCATGATAGTTATAACATTCAACTTTAGATTTTTCATACCTCATTTCACTTTGATAATAATGGCCATAACCTCTTTTTCTTCCACAAATTCTTAGTGATGAGTGACTTATTTCTTTGTTGTTTGATTCACCATTGAAGCCTTTTCCTCCTTTGCAATGATGATGACCATGCCCTCGTCCTTTTCCTTTTCCACATCCACGTCCATGTCTATGTTGACTATTGAATTCTATGTCATCCTTCAATTAAACTTTGATCTTGAGAGCTTTCTTTGATGACTCCTCTTTCATTTTCTTGAATCTTTCTTGTTGAGTTTGCCAACAACCTTCTAATTCCTCAATGGACATTGAGTTGAGAACTTTTGATTCCTCAATAAAACATACCGCATAATCGAACGTCGAAATCAAGGAATGAAGAATCTTCTCCGCCACACCAACATCTTCAATCTTGTCTCCTTATCTATTCATTTGATTGACAATTGTCTTCACCCTTGAGCAATAATTTGAAATTGATTTGAAATCCTTCATCTTCAAAGTTTCAAAATTTCCCCTTAGAGATTGAAATCTGGTCTTCTTCACTTGGTCAATGCCTTGGAGTGATTTCTCCAAAATCTCCCAAGCTTTTTTTGAATTCGTAATATTTGCAACCTTTTCAAACATAGAATCATCCAAACATTGATGAATGAGGGTAAGAGCTTGTTGATCCTTCTTCCTTGTCCTTACCAAAATCTCCTTCTCAACTTGAGACAATCCCTCTTCATCTTGTGGTTCATCATAGCCTTTTTCCACAATCTCTCATACACCTTGAGAGTCAAGCAATGCTTTCATGCGAAGACACCATTTTTCATAATTCTATTTTTTAAGAAGAGGAAAGTGGAAAGTAGTGTAATCACGAGTTTCTATCTCTCAACTCTCACAACCAATATCTAGATACAAATTTGTTAGAGGGAGGAAAGTATTTCTAATAGAAAACTAACAATTGGCTTGATACTTAATGTCAATTACAAGGTGGTATTTATAGGTACAAATAGATAACTCTAAACACATTTCTACGAGTTTCTTAATTAACAACCACCTCTAGATACATCCCACATTTTTTTTATAATTAAAACATTTCTAGATTCTTATATAGAAATTCTATATATTTCTAGACTGATCTAATTTCAAATTATTAATAATAGTGGCACTGCGTCCTTTATTGTCTCACTCAACCCCACTGACTGTAAAGAAAATGACCCATAATTATCAAGAAAGCAACTTTGGCAGAAAAGCAAGGTAATCATTCCTTTAGAACCTCCTGCTTCACAGCTTTCTTCTACTTTCTTTGGAGTTAGGACCATATTTTAGTCCTTCTCCTATCCCAAAAGATTTTCTTCATTAGGAGCATATATATTTTCTTGTTATGTGGTTTCCAACCATCGTGTTCTACAACCAATCTATACATGTCTCTCCTCAAGTTACTGCTATGAATCATCTAACTTACTGCTATGAGGCTAAGTTATCTGTGATTACATTTCATGTCTCAATGACCCAGATTCAGTTCCAAATAAACATGTTGATCCTTTAAGTGCAAAGAGGACACTTCGAATAAATCTCTTATTCAAGTGATCAATTCCATGATTTGGGGTCAAGGATGTATGCCCACAGTCATGTGAGTTCTCTTACTTCTGCTTCCTATGTAACTATTTTATTTCTATGTTTGAATTCTCTAACAATTATTTTACTATTTTTTTGTTGTTGTCAAACTCTCTAACATTTCCTATTTACATGTTTAATATGGTCTGACTGTTATTGAATACACGTAATTTTGTCGATGTAATCCCTCTTGGGATGAGTATTCACTTTTATGTAATAAATGGTTTTACTGTATATTCACTTTTATGTAACCATCCAACAAATTTTAACTGTTGTCAAAACATATAAATAAAATTTTTCGTTAATTACTATTTCTGTTTATTATTACTTTGCACATAGCAGATTTATATGGTTTGAAATATTTTTCATTAACTACTGTAATGGGTAAACCAAAATTAATATCCAGTAATGCATAAATTTTCTTTGAAAAATGTCTGTAACTCTAAACAGACCTTCTCATTTTTGGTACCATTTACCATATTCACGAGCAGATGTATCATAGGCTACAAAACCTTCACATAAATCTCCAACCTTAAATTTAATATGACAATCATAAATCTTTCCAGACGTTCTTCTGTCAAATAATATTCTCCAAAGCAATTAATCTATCATCATGCAATTCATCCAACTCGTCAAACATTAGATTCCAATAATCTTGAATTGGAAAATCATTTTGTTTCTAGAGAGACAAACACTCTTAAGTTATATGGTGATGTTCCTTTCAAATCCTTGGAGAGTGTCTATAAGCTCATAATTAAAATGTGATTAAGAGTATTATACCTATTCTTAGGCTTAACATTGGTATTTTTCTAAAAAAAACTTATAAGAATTTTGCTCATGGCCTAAACTTGGCCATTAGGTTATGCATAATATGGAGTAAAGGTTAACATTTTTATCTTCCTTGACTCAACATATTTAACCATTCTTCTACCTATAAAGATTTATCCTTGATCAGTTGTAATAGTGTGAGGAATGCGAAATACCATGTGATTTTCTATACTCTAACACATTCTCTTCTGTCATTTTTTTCAACGGGACAACTTCCACCCATTTAGTGAAGTAATCTACTCCTTCTAGAATGTACTTGTGTCCTTATGGATAATTTGGATAAATTTGGTCGATCAAACCTAAAGCCCAACCTCTTAATGGACAAGGCTTTATGATTGCATGTAATTCTCTTGCCGCTACATTTTGCATGTATTTATGTTTTAGTTATTGTTCACGAGACTTAGAAAAGATTATATAATCTTTGATCATAGTTGGCAAGTGTGCTCTCTATCCACGAATCTCTATTTTCCTACTAATAAATTATATCGTTTCCAAGCAAAAAATTCTTAAGAAATTGATTGCTTTATTTTGATAATAAAAATATTACAGACGAACATAGTTCTCACAAATCTGCCAAAAAGTGACTGTTGGAAAGGACACATTAGTTTTTTAGTACATTGTTCCTCACAAACGTTGATAGGACAACGACGCTGATCGGGCAACAACGCTGAATGGCCACTTGAAAAGGCACATAAAAAACTAATTTGCTTTGACTAACTTGCACAAGAACGTACATAAATGTAAATTTTTGCGATGATCAAGTTTTGTTGGAATGATGATGATATTAATAAGAGATTGTTGGAAATGATGATGATATTAATGAGAGTTAGTTGATGTGAACTGAAAAAAAAATAAGAAAGTCTCACATAGGAGGGATGACACACTCTAGTAGTGTTTATAAGGTGAAGGTATAACAATTGAGATGTCCCCCAATGGATACCACAATTTTGTGAATGAGTGAGAATGTACGTAAACTGTTGTTTTTAATTTTATTTTAATCATTTTTTAATTTTTCATAATTGATTTAAAAAAAAATATATTTTATTTTGCAAGGACCATTTTCATTGGATTTTTTTTTAATATATTTGTAATAACCCGTTAAATTAAAATCCTTCAAATGTAATAACTCGTTTAGTTAAAATCTATTAAAAAAAATATTTTTAAAAATGTTAACATTTAGGAATAAGAAATTTTAATTAAAATAGGAATGAACAAAAGAGGTAATATAAAAAATGTCCAAAGGGTAATAAGGAGAATTTCCCTCTTAATATTACTTCCTGGGAAAATCTAAAGAATATTTCCCTTATTTTACTTCTTTCTCATTTCAGAAACAGTAAGAAATAACTCAAACCCGTATTGTTCATCATCTTTCCAAATCCTCCATTTTTCCTTCTTTATCAAAATCTCAAACAACATCAGTTTACTTAAGCCCATCAGACTTGCTTGTACAACCTCAAATTTTAAAATAAACTATTATATTAATCTAATATGATTTTAAATAATTAATTTAGTGTTAAAATTATATTAGCATATATGTTGATTAATTTAATGATTAATTTTCTTTATATGTGTGTTTTATATGATGTGCTAATCTTGTACATATTTGACTAAATAAGTGATAAAAATAATAAATATTATATTTATTATTTGATATATTTTTCTAAAAATTAATAGTATTTTAGTGTAAATATTTTAAAGAATAAGATTTTAGATGATTTTACGTGTATATATACATTCGTAATTAATGTGATATTTTCTTGTATGTTTGACTAATGTTAAGTGTGCACATATTTATATTTTAATTTTTTCTAAGTATATCCTATTTTCGTTATTTATTTTATAAATAATTATATTGGGATAGTGGTAATATTGTGTTTGAATTCATTTATATTTATATACTTGTTATGATATTGTGACTTTATTTAATTTTATTATGATTTAGTAATTAATATAAAGTATTGATGTTATATTTATTTATTTTGTGATTTTGACTATTCTCTAATCATGGTTGTATTTGAGTGTTTTGAACAATAGATACAATTATAGTGATTATTCTGAATATGAGTTTCAATTATTAGTATTATGTAATTTTTAAAAAAAGAAGTTAATTATTTTAGTTGCTTTAATTTAAAATATATTAGCTCTAAAATATTAGTAATGTTCTAAAAATTAAATAGAGTTTGAGGAGTATTAAAAATGAGATAGAATAATTTTTTTTTTATTTTACAAAAATAAAAATAGTAACTACAATAGTAAAATATAAAATAAACGAGATCAATGAGCTTAGCCCATAAGTGTGAAGAATTCAAATTCGTAATTGTTAATAAAATTAAATAAAATAATAAGAATAAGGAAGGGACTTGGAGACTTCTGCAGCCGCCGAGAAAGGAATGGAAAGCACAAAAAGAAGTTAATGGATAATTGTCCTAGAAAAATTTTCTTTGCTTTTAAACAAATTTCAGCATGTTGTTTTATTCATTTATTTAGTCAATAAAAACATAGTTTTTCATATTTTTAACAATTTCAATTTCTCTCTAAAATATTCAACTTCTCCATTTATGGAGTTCATGAGTATAATATATTGTAAGATGAACGGGAAAACCGTATTTTCCAATGATTAATTTGAGGCTCGCTACATATTGAATTAGCCATTTGAGGGATAAATTAATTAATTTGAAAATATGAAAATTGTGAGATTAAAATGTAGAATAGAAATATTTGTAAGGTGTTGATTGATTTAATTTCATTAAATGTGTGGTATTTGATATAATTGTGATATTGGGTGTTCAATGAATTTTATGCATATTGTTATTTAGATGAGTTTATGTGATGTGATAATAAAAGAGGGATGAATTGTGATAATTTTATGTGATGATGTATGATTGATGATAGTGATGCTATAAATTGGTGATGTGTTTATGTGATGACGATGATGTATGATTATTGATAGTGATGTTATAAATTTGTGATGAGAATATTGATGTAACCTCATAGTTGATGAAATAATTGTGAATCCAATTTGTGCTTGAGATGACGGTCTTAATGGAGTATCATAGACCAACGAGGAGAAAAAATAGATATTGAGAATTTTTGAAGTGGAGATTATTTCGTCATCATATAGGCAGGATCGGACAATCCTAGTGAGTTCAGGGAAGTACAATTGAATGAGCCTGATTGTGGCAATATGTTGTTGAGCCTTAAGGCAAGATTTTTAGACCGGGGAGGTATACGGGTGGGGAATTTCTAGGTGGCTTAGAGGTAACACTCCAAATGTCGGGAGCTACGATGCAACACAGGTCGCGTATATGTGTCTCAGGTTAAGTTGAGAGGATCTATAAGGACAAAGTCAATTTGAATTGTCTGTCCACTCGGGTGGTGACATAATATCTGTAAGTCATGAGCTTCCCTGATCATGTTTTTGATTTAATTCCCAAACACATAGTACATGTGAAATATTAGATTGATCTAATGTTTTAAATTGAGAAATATTTCAGGCAAACAAGAAGACACCACACACACTTGGAACAATAGCTTGCAACTCAAGGAATCAACCAAAGTTGGAGGATGCACTTGAGAAAGACGCAAGATGTATAGTGTTATTAGGTGTCATAGTAAATAAGCTTAGTAGACTAATCACTATGGTCTCACACTTAAGCCTTTGCCAATGAATATAAATCAATCAACAAATAAAGCAATTGATGAATCGATTGTTTGACTCAGAACAAGTGTTTTCACTAAACAAATCGATTGGGCAATCGATTGGTTAAATGTTTTTAGTGAAAC
>NC_021162.2:45379912-45380993 GCF_000331145.2 Cicer arietinum | reverse complement strand
GTGAAACCTGAGTTCTGGGATAACTCTAATCGATTGTCTAATCGATTGAGCAATCCATTAAGCAATCGATTTAGCAAGTCACAGAAACAACCAGTTATGGAATCAATCGATTGACAAATCGATTGTGACCAAGTTTCAAAATCAGAAATAAGTTCTGTGATGTAGCAAATCGATTGGGAGATCAATTTATTTAGTTTTCTTAAACTCCAAGTTTGAGGAAATCGATTAGGAAATCGATTGCAGATAATCATTCATCAGAACAAACTTTGATTAAATCGATTGGCAAATCGATTCATGCTTATATGTTCAAGATTCAAGAAAAACAAGACCTGCGAAAATCGATTAGGCAATCGATTAAAGCTTTATAAAATCGATTAGGAAATCGATTGCAGATAATCATTCATCAGAACAAACTTTGATTAAATCGATTGGCAAATCGATTCATGCTTATATGTTCAAGATTCAAGAAAAACAAGACCTGCGAAAATCGATTAGGCAATCGATTAAAGCTTTATAAAATCGATTAGGAAATCGATTGCAGATAATCATTCATCAGAACAAACTTTGATTAAATCGATTGGCAAATCGATTCATGCTTATATGTTCAAGATTCAAGAAAAACAAGACCTGCGAAAATCGATTAGGCAATCGATTAAAGCTTTATAAAATCGATTAGGAAATCGATTGTCCTGGTGTTTTCTTTGAATATATATAAGCTGATTCAATTTCTTTTGAAGAAGAACTTACACAACTTTTGAAAATCTTTGACACAATCTTTTGGAAAATTTTTCACAACCTTTGAACAACCTTGAGAGAAAAGTTTTACAATCACACAAACATTCAATGCCCAAATACCTTGTGTGTGAGAACCAATACAGTGATTGAGTCAAATTCATAATACTTCTTTAGTTCTTTGTAAAATACAATTCCTTGTAACTGAAAGTTTGGAAAGTCCAGTTTGGAAACTGGTAGCTATCTTCGTTGTTGAGAGGACTCATCAAGAAGAAGTTTTACTGTGATCTTGGAAAAGTTTGTAGAGGAACTTTGGGATACAGTGGTCGTCGAATAGAATAGAGAGAGA
>NC_021162.2:45376073-45379592 GCF_000331145.2 Cicer arietinum | reverse complement strand
GATAAATCTTGGTGCCATCTCTCTATCCCTTATCTCTTTACTTTTCATGTTCATCTTGTATGCGATCTAATATTTCCGTTGTGTACTTTGTGTATGAACCTTGCATAGTTAATATAGGAATTAAAATTGAACACGTTGGATTTGATCTTAATTCTCTTATTCTTAATCAAAAGAAGTCATATTTTTCCAACAATTGGTATCAGAGCCTAACTTTTTTAGAGAAAAACTCATAAAAGAACATGACTTCTTTAGATTTCCTAGGAGAAGGGGCATCTCTAACCAGACCCCCTGCCTTTAATGGCACAACATACATGTACTGGAAAGAGAGGATGCTCCTCTTTCTAGAAGCATGTGGGCTGGACATCTTAGAGGCAGTGGAGAATGGTCCCTACGTGCCTAAAATTGCAGGCACTGAGGGATCATCCATCATCATCAAACCAAGATCTGATTGGTCTGATGATGACAAAAAGAAAGTTGGTTATAATGCTAAGTCCAAGAATATTATAACATCTGCTTTGTGTGCAGAAGAATTCTTTAGGGTGTCAAACTGCAAATCTGCAAAGGAAATGTGGGATACTCTTCAGGAAACACATGAAGGCACCACAGATGTCAGAAGGGCCATAACAAATACTCTCATGCATGAGTATGAATTGTTCAACATGAAGAAGGATGAATCAATCAATGACCTGCATACAAGGTTTACACACATCATCAACAATCTTCATGCCCTAGGAAAAGTCATAGACAATGAACAACAAATAGGAAAAGTAATGAGGTGTTTGACTAGAGAATGGCAACCCAAAATCACTTCCATTGTTGAATCAAAGGACCTGACAAACATGACTATTGCCACATTATTTGGAAAGCTCAAGGAACATGAGATGGAATTGCACAGATTGAATGAGTCAGAACAATCTACCAGGAAAAGC
Organism: Cicer arietinum; assembly: GCF_000331145.2. Classification (NCBI taxonomy): domain Eukaryota; kingdom Viridiplantae; phylum Streptophyta; class Magnoliopsida; order Fabales; family Fabaceae; genus Cicer; species Cicer arietinum. Next base: position 45,378,663 of record NC_021162.2, on the reverse strand, counting down.
AAAGGACTTTGACTGAAGGCTCAGACTCACAAAGCAAAAACTGAACCAGATACTGATGATTCAGAAAATGAATCTGATGAAGAGCCTGAGATAGGGACGTCGGTCAGAAAATTCAAGAAATTTTTGAAAAAGAAAGGAAGCCAGTCAAGAAAACCACATAATTCAAAGACCAAAGGCTTCAGCAAAAGTGATACAGTGATTGAGTCAAATTCATAATACTTCTTTAGTTCTTTGTAAAATACAATTCCTTGTAACTGAAAGTTTGGAAAATCCAGTTTGGAAACTGGTAGCTATCTTCGTTGTTGAGAGGACTCATCAAGAAGAAGTTTTATTGTGATCTTGGAAGAGTTTGTAGAGGAACTCTGGGATACAGTGGTCACTGAATAGAATAGAGAGAGTGTTTTAAGATTGATAGGCTGGGAGAGCTGGAACACCTGTAAAACACTTTCTAAAATTCTATTGGAAGAAGGCCGAAATCGTTTTGTTTCGGGACTGGACGTAGGTCGTCTGATAGACGACTGAACCAGTATAAAATCTTGGTGTCATCTCTCTATCCCTTATCTCTTTACTTTTCATGTTCATCTTGTATGCGATCTAATATTTCCGCTGTGTACTTTGTGTATGAGTCTTGCATAGTTAATATAGGAATTAAAATTGAACACGTTGGATTTGATCTTAATTCTCTTATTCTTAATCAAAAGAAGTCATATTTTTCCAACAATATCAAGTCTACTAACCAAGTACTTCAGAGTTAGAATGGTATCAAATTGTAAAGTAGAGTCTAAGCTAACCCATAACATTATATTTTCTCGTGATTTTTTGTTGTGATTAATAAATATCGTGTGCGACAATAATTTCTCTTAAATGATTTGAGGTGATAATGAAATGTATTGATTTTCTTTGAGTGATTTTGACTTTATAATGTGATGTTTGTAAGACCCATAATTTTAAAGTATACTTTATGTATTTTTTGTGAATTTTGGATTTTGGCTTGGAGGCTTTTTAGCCAAAGTTATTAATATTTTGGAGTTTATATGATCAAAAAGATATTTTGATGCCGATTAAAAATTATTCGTCGATAAATAAATTAAATTAAGTGCGGTGAATTCTTTACGGAGAATTTAATGCCTTATGGGTGAAATGGTAATTTTAATAAACATCTAGATTTGGAGATATTTGTTAAAAGCAATTAATATATATAAATACATATATATATATATATATATATATATATATATATATGTTTGTGTGGAGGGAAAAGAGAAGGAAAAAAAGAAAGAAAAGAAATAGAAAGGAAAGAAAAAGAAAGAAAGGAAAAGGGAAAGAAAGAAAAGAATCAAAATCCATCATCTTCCTCGCGTGACCCCATTCTTCCATTTTCTTTCATCTTCTTCCATTTTCGTTTTCCTTGCTTCCTTTTTGTTCAAGAATAGAAACCCAAGGCTGGGTGGGTGATAGGACAAGGATTGCTCAACTTCACTCTTCTTGTTTGATTCGAACACGAAGAAAAACGGTGTTAGGGATTTCAAAACAGTAAAACACAAACATCCCCGTTTCATCTAGATCTAAGCTTCGTTTCGCGAAGAGATAGAAGGGAAAGTTGCTCACTACCACGCTACGGTGCTAGGGAACCAACTTGGAGGCGACGTTGCGAGCGGAGATTGTTACCGGATTTACTCGCGGTACCGTAATCGTACGTGAAAGCTAACGTGAAGGTAAGGGCTCCTTCCAAACTTCTAGTTTGCATTTAGGGACGTATCTGTGGTTGTGTGGAAAAGAATTTTGTTAGGGTTTGAGTATTGATTTGGGGGGAAATGAATCTAAGGCTTTATGGGTAAAATCTTAGAGTTAGGTTTTGGTTATATTGATGAATGTTTCGTGGAAAATGAATTTAAACTCATTTATGTATGATTTTGAGTAAATGAAACTTGTTGTGTTTGAGTGGTGGATTGTGTTGATTTGTGTTCGTCGTATTTGACGTGTTCTTAATTAATACTGATGAAATTTGATATGTGTATGGTTGGATTTTGTGGAGAAATGAATTGATGTGTTTTGGTATGAGTTGTGGATTGGATCTGATAATAGGTTTGAGTTGTTTTGTGTGGAATTTGAAAACCATTAGAGTTAAACGAGTATTAAGAATGGGGAATCTCTTAATGTCTACGTTTACTTAATGTTGGCGTGAAAACCATTAGAGTTAAACGAGTATTAAAAATGGGGAATCTTTTAATATCTCGGTTTACTTAATGTGTGTTTGAGAAAATCGTTTAAGTTAAACGAGTATTAAAAATGGGGAATCTTTTAATATCTCGGTTTACTTAATGTGTGTTTGAGAAAATCGTTTAAGTTAAACGAGTATTAAGAATGGGGAATCTCTTAATGTCTTTTTTACTTAATGTTTGTTTTGAAAATCGTTTAAATTAAAAGAGTATTAAGAATGGGGAATCTCTTAATATTTTTGTTTGCTTAATGTTTGTTGTGAAAATCGTTTAAGTTAAATGAGTATTAAAAATGGGGAATCTTTTAATATCTGCATTTGCTTAACGTGTGTTTGAGAAAATCGTTTAAGTTAAACGAGTATTAAAAATGG
>NC_021162.2:45374746-45375237 GCF_000331145.2 Cicer arietinum | reverse complement strand
GACTCTCAAGGATTTTGATTTCACACTGCAGTACCACCCTGGGAAGGCCAATGTAGTGGCTGATGCGTTGAGTAGAAGAAGTGTATCGGTGTCTTCAACAATTATAGCTAGACAACAAGAGTTGTGGGAAGATTTTAGAGACCTACACTTGAACGTAGAGTTTGCACCGGGAATTTTGAAATTCGGAATGATTAAGATTTCGAGTGGACTACTTGAAGACATTGCAAATTCTCAAGATGACGTCTTAATACAAGAAAAGAGGAACCTAATAGTGCAAGGGAAGACAACTGAGTTTAAGATTGGATCAGATAATATTTTGCGATGTAATGGTAGGATTTGTGTACCATCAATTACAGATATGAGGAAAATAATTTTAGAAGAGGCTCATAAGAGTAAGTTGAGTATTCATCCTGGAGCAACAAAGATGTATCAGGATTTGAGGCAGAATTATTGGTGGCCAGGAATGAAGAAACATGTAGCGGAGTATGTAT
>NC_021162.2:45345729-45374718 GCF_000331145.2 Cicer arietinum | reverse complement strand
AGCGACCTGCTGGGATGTTGCAACCTTTGGATATACCTGAATGGAAGTGGGACAGCATTTCCATGGATTTCATAACTGGATTGCCTAAAACAAGGAGAAAGAATGATTCTATATGGGTGATAGTGGATCGACTGACTAAATCCGCACACTTTTTGCCAATAAAGACCACCTATAAGGTAGATAAGTTAACAGAGATCTATATTGCGGAGATTGTGAGATTACACGGAGTACCATCGAGTATCGTATCAGACCGTGATCCGAAGTTCACATCACATTTTTGGGGAGCATTGCACGAAACATTGGGAACGAAACTACGATTGAGTTCAGCTTACCATCCATAAACGGACGGACAGACTGAAAGGACGAATCAGTCCCTGGAAGATCTGTTGAGAGCATGTGTATTAGACGATAGAGGAGGTTGGGATGATGTACTTCTGTTGATTGAGTTCACCTACAACAATAGTTTCCACGCAAGTATCGGAATGGCACCATACGAGGCTTTATATGGGCGCAAGTGTCAAACGCCCTTGTGTTGGTATAAGGACGGTGAAAGTATGATTGTCGGACCGGAGATGGTACAACAGACTACAACTAAGGTAAAGAAGATCAAGGAGAAAATGAAGACTTCACAGGATCGTCAGAAGAGTTACGCGGACAAGCGTAAGGCCTTTAGAATTCGAACAGGGTGACCATGTATTTCTGAGAGTCACACCTACTACTGGAGTAGGTAGAGCCTTGAAATCGAAGAAGTTGACTCCGAAATTCATTGGACCATATCAGATTTCTGCACGAATTGGGCCTGTTGCTTATCGAATTGCATTGCCTCCGATACTGTCCAATATTCATGACGTGTTTCATGTGTCACAATTGAGGAAATATCTTGCAGATCCATCTCATGTGATCGAACCAAACACAATCCAACTGAATGATAACTTGTCATTCGAAGTACCACCTGTGAGAATTGATGATAGGAAGATTAAGCGATTGAGGACCAAGGATGTTTTGTTGGTCAAAGTAGTTTGGAACCGAATTACTGGAGATGCGACTTGGGAACTGGAGAGCAAGATGAGAGAACAACACCCAGAGTTATTTATCGACGCATAGTTTCGAGGACGAAACTAATTTTAGGGGGGGTAGTAATGTAAGACCCATAATTTTAAAGTATACTTTATGTATTTTAGTGTATTTTTGGTATTGAACTCGGAGGCTTTTTAGCCAAAGTTATTAATATTTTGGAGTTTACATGACCAAAAAGATATTTTGATACCGATTAGAATTACTCATCGATGAATAAATTAAATTAACTGCGGTGAATCTTTTATGAAGAATTTAATGCGTTATGGGTTAAATGGTAATTTAACAAATATCTAGTTATTTTGAGATATTTGTTAATTATAATTAATATATATAAACATATATATATGTTTGTGTGGAGGAAAAAGAAAGAAATGGAAAAGAAAGGAAAGGAAGGAAAAAGAAAGAAATAGAAAAGAAAGGAAAAAGGAAAGAAATAGAAAGGAAGGAAAAAGGAAGAAAGGAAAACTGAAAGAAAACAGAAAAACATTTTCCTTCTTCTTCCTCTGCCTCGCGTGAACTCCATCTCCCTCTTTCTTCTTGGATTGATTTTGCTTCTTTTTCGTTTCTTTAAGTTCAAGAATTGAAACCCAAGGCTAGTGGGTGAGAAAGATCAAGTTTCCAACTCCTTCCTTCTTCCCGGATTCAAAAACGGAGTTATGGATTTCAAAACCGTCAAACACAAACCTCCCTGTTTCATCTAGATCCAAGCTTCAATGTCTTCAAGCTTCGTTGCGAGCTGAGATTTTACCGGATTTACTCGCGTTACCGTAATCGAACGTCAAAGCTAACGTGAAGGTAAGGGCTCCTTCCAAACTTTTAGTTTGCATTTAGGGACTTATATGTGGTTGTGTGGAAAGGAATTTGTTAGGGTTGAAGTGTTGATTTGGGGGAAAATGAATCTAAGGCTTTATGGGTAAAATCTTAGAGTTAGGTTTTGGTTATATTGATGAATGTTTCGTGGAAAATGAATTTAAACTCATTTATGTATGATTTTGAGTAAATGAAACTTGTTGTGTTTGAGTGGTGGATTGTGTTGATTTGTGTTCGTCGTATTTGACGTGTTCTTAATTAATACTGATGAAATTTGATATGTGTATGGTTGGATTTTGTGGAGAAATGAATTGATGTGTTTTGGTATGAGTTGTGGATTGGATCTGATAATAGGTTTGAGTTGTTTTGTGTGGAATTTGAAAACCATTAGAGTTAAACGAGTATTAAGAATGGGGAATCTCTTAATGTCTACGTTTACTTAATGTTGGCGTGAAAACCATTAGAGTTAAACGAGTATTAAAAATGGGGAATCTTTTAATATCTCGGTTTACTTAATGTGTGTTTGAGAAAATCGTTTAAGTTAAACAAGTATTAAGAATGGGGAATCTCTTAATGTCTACGTTTACTTAATGTTGGCGTGAAAACCATTAGAGTTAAACGAGTATTAAAAATGGGGAATCTTTTAATATCTCGGTTTACTTAATGCGTGTTTGAGAAAATCGTTTAAGTTAAACGAGTATTAAGAATGGGGAATCTCTTAATATTTCTGTTTGCTTAATGTTTGTTGTGAAAATCGTTTAAGTTAAAAGAGTATTAAGAATGGGGAATCTCTTAATGTCTACGTTTACTTAATGTTGGCGTGAAAACCATTAGAGTTAAACGAGTATTAAAAATGGGGAATCTTTTAATATCTCGGTTTACTTAATGCGTGTTTGAGAAAATCGTTTAAGTTAAACGAGTATTAAGAATGGGGAATCTCTTAATGTCTACGTTTACTTAATGTTGGCGTGAAAACCATTTTTGCGTTGAAATTGCTAAGTGTTATGAATTGATTATTGTGTGTAAGTGTGATGGGTTGTAAAACTATTTCGAAACTCAATTTGTCGTGGTGATCGTGTGGGAATTGCTAAGTGTCAAGATGTGGAATTGTGTATGAATGTGATTGAGTTAGTTTATCTATTTTTGGAAGGATAAGCAGGGAAATCGATTTCCCAATCGATTGGATGAGTTACAGGGACTTCCCAAATTTGACATAATCGATTTTCCAATCGATTTTATAATATGTTTTTCAAAACCACTTAAGAAATCGATTTGGCCATGCAGGAATTCAGCAAAACTGACAAAAATCGATTGGCATTAAGTCAGGGGCTCAGCTATCCTGTCAATCGTCTGCCCAATCGATTGAATTAAGCCCAGAATTAAAACTTCACTAAAAACCTTCAGGAAATCGATTTGGAAATCGATTGGCTTAGTAGAAATTCTTATTTTGAGTTAGATAACAGATTGCTCAATTGATTTATCAATGTCTTGGTTAGTTGTGTATTACTTGATGGATTGAGAACTTTATTTTGACTTCATTTTTATTTGGCAACTGTTATATGAACTTTTAGCATACGGAAAACCCTTTTAAGGTGCATGCTAAGTTGAAAGGTTATGTTGTGCATTTAAAGACTTAAATGTTATGTGTTAATTGTTAATTTCGGTTGGTGACCCTTTACAACTATTGTGGAAATCTGGGCTTTGCCCTCAGATGAGAGCCAGGACGATCCTACTGGTTCGTACCCTACGGATGGGAATGTAGATGGGATTGCTTGACTGGAGCTATGTTAGGAGGATCTCACGGGGCGCGTGGAGATCACTCAGGGTGTATAGCTATAGTTTTTTTTTTGAAGAATGATCAGATTAGGATGACATAGAGGGAACATATGTTTTTTTGGATTACGTTAGTTTGAACTGGAAAATTGTACTTTTACTAATATTGTCAATATGACATCTTATTTGAATGGGTTCCATGTATTATTTGTTTTTGTGTAAATACTTTAGATTCATATTTTGAGAAACTTTTCCGCTGCTTGTAAATTATAATGACTCAATTATTTATCCAAAGATATTTTCTTTTTTATTTCTCTGTTTTATTTTAATTTCTTTTGAAAAAAAAAAATACACCCTCGCTTTGAAAATCGGGGTGTTACAATGTTTCTCCCAGAATTATGTTTGTGTAATGATACGGTTTATTCACGATTAATCATGTGTTCTTATTAATTATATTATACTATCAACATGATTTTGAAACTCACCTCCTTCGTTGTTTGTGTTTGACTTGCTTGGCACGGCGTTTGCGAAATCGCAGTTATTACAGGTTAATGAGTCTTGAAGTTCAAGTTTGGGAGAAACTCCGCTCTAATAGGTAATATCGGGAATGAGACTCATAAGTTGTATTTTTATTTATTTAACTAGAAACAACTTTGTGTATGAAAACATTATAAATACTAGTAAGTTTTTGGAATTAAATTAAGAAATTATAGTTAAGTAAAGTTCATTGAGATTTCACTTTTTTAATTGTGTAATAAAGTTGAATTGTTACATGTGTATTTAGAGGAACGTGATATCATAACTTAGTTATAAAAGGTTTATTTCCTTTGAAATAGATTTTCTATATTCAGTGCGATTTTGGTTCAAAAAATCTTGTTTGAATTATTATATATATTATTTTGGGGTTTAGGGTGTCAAATGTGTAACACCCCGTTTTTCAAAGCGAGGGTATATTTTTTTTTCTTTCTTTTTCCAAAGGAATTAAAATAAAACAAAGTAAAACAAATGAGGAAATGCTTTTGGATAAATAATTGAGTCATTATAATTTACGCTGCGGAAAAGTTTCTCCAATTATAAATCCAAAACATTTACATAACATCAAATGGTACATGGAACCCATCCAAAGATGATATCAAACTGATAATATTTGTATAAGTACAGTTTTCCAAACTAAAAATACTCCAAACCAAAAAGAAGGACCCCTAATCCCTATACATCATCCTAATCTGATCATCCTACCAAAAAGCTATACACCCGGAGTAATCTCCACGCGCCCCGTGAGATCCTCCTAACGTAACTGCAGTCAAGCGTTCCCATCTCCATTCCTGTCCGTAGGGTACGAACCGGTAGGGCCGTCCTGACTCTCATCTGAGGGCAAAGCCCAGATTTCCACAATAGTGTAAAGGGTCACCAACCAGAAAATAACAGTTAACACATAGCAATTAAGTTTTTGAATGCTCAAAACAACTTTTCAACTAAGCATGCACCTTAACAGGATTTTCAATATGCGAAAAGTTCATACAGTACATTGCCAATGAAAATGAAGGTAAAATGCAGTTCTCGATCTCCTAATTAACACATAATAAAACAAGACATGGATAGATTCATGAGCAATTAATCATACAACTAAAACTGAGGATTTTCACTGAGCCAATCGATTGGGCAATCGATTGGGGTGAAGATTTTTAATGAAAATAGAATCCTGGGCTGAATCAATCGATTTGGCAATCGATTGACAGGATAACGGAGCCCCTGACTTAATACCAATCGATTTCCAAATCGATTTCCTGAAGGTTTTTAGTGAAATTTTGAACTCTGGCTTGATTCAATCGATTGGGCAATCGATTGACAGGATAGCTGAGCCCCTGACTTAAGGGCCAATCGATTTCCAAATCGATTTGGTCGAATATGGATGAGTCCCTGACTTAGGCCCAATCGATTGGGCAATCGATTTCGTAAATGATTTTCGAAAAACTGATTACAAAATCGATTGGCTAATCGATTTTGTCCATTTGGCCAAGTCCCTGTTTACTATCCAATCGATTGGGAAATCGATTTCCCTGATCATTTTTCCAAAAATTCATGAATTAACCTAAGTCATTCCTAATCAAGTTCACAACTTAACACTTAGCAATTTCTACGCGATTACCACGGCAATTGGGATCTCGATAACCATCATACTTACACACAATAATCAACACATAACACTTAGCATTTTCAACGCAATTAACACGATAAATCAAATTCAAATCACTCAATCATAAAACTCAATCAAACACGACTCGTGTGCCAAGCACCCTAATGCAATGCGTATATGCCAAAATGCATGGACTCGGAATTCCAAACCAAAACCCTCCTCGAAGGGCCGTAAATCATAATTGTACCGCCTATCGCAGGCCAAAGTACCAATTACCGAGGTGCCACCTATCACGGGTCAGCACGATTTACTAAAATGCGTAAATCATAAACGTACCACCTATCACGGGTCAGTACAGTTTACCGAGGTGTCACCTATCACGGGTCAACACGATTTACTAAAAGAAAAAGCGGGAATCGTAAACGTACCGCCTATCACAGACCAGTACTGTTTACCTAGGTGCCACCTATCACGGGTCAGCACAATTCACCAAAAATGTAAATCGTAAATGTACCACCTATCACGGGTCAGTACAGTTTACCAAGGTGTCACCTATCACGGGTCAACACGAATTACTAAATAGTAAATCGTAAACGTACAACCTATCACGGGTCAGTACAGTTTACCAAGGTGTCACCTATCACGGGTCAACACGAATTACTAAATAGTAAATCGTAAACGTACAACCTATCACGGGTCAGTACAGTTTACCAAGGTGTCACCTATCACGGGTCGACACAATTTACCAAATGAAATGCATGAGCATACACAGACTCCATTCACAACAATCGTTAAGCAAATGCAGATATTAAAAGATTCCCCATTTTTAATACCCATTTAACTTAAACGACTTTCAAACAACATTAATTAAATAAGTCATTAAGAGATTCCCCGTTCTTAATACCGATTTAACTTAATGATTTTCAAAACAAAACGTTAAGCAAACAGTCATATTAAGAGATTCCCCATTCTTAATATACTTTTGACTTAAACGATTTTCTCGCAAAACATTCAGTAAACGAGTCATTAAGAGATTCCCCATTCTTAATACTCATTTACCGAAACGATTTTCAAAAACGATAGTTAAGTAACCGAGACATTAAGAGATTCCCCATTCTCAACGCCCAGTTAACTTAAACATTTTCCTCAAATACACATTAAGTAAACCGAGGTATTAAAAGATTCCCCATTTTTAATACTCGTTTAACTCTAATGGTTTTCAAATTCCACAGAAACAAATTCAAACATACTTTCACATTCAAACCATAATTCACAACAACCACACCAATTAACAAACATCAAGTACGAACACACCAAATACAACGAACACAAATCACGCAACATAACACCCAGATACATCAAATTTCATTTACCACGAAACATTCATCACTATAAACAAAACCTAACTCTAAGGTTTTTACCCATAACGCACTAGTTTCGTTTTTCCCCAAATCGATACATTTAACCCTAACAAATTCCTTCCCACACAACTACAGATAAGTCCCTAATGCAAGCTAGAAGTTTGGAAGGAGCCCTTACCTCAACGTTAGCTTTAACGCGCGTTTCCGGTACCGCGAGTAATTCCGGTAAAATCTCCGCTCGCAACGCCGCTTCCAAATTAGTTCACTAGCACCGTAGCGTGGTGGTGAGCAACTTTCCCTTCTATCTCTTCGAGAAATGAGGTTTGGATCTAGAAGAAACGGAGGGGTTTGTGTTTGGATCTCAAAAACCGTTTTTCTTCGTTTTCGAATCAAAGAGGAAGAGTGGAGTTACGAAAACCTTGGTCTAACCCTCACCCAACCTTGGGTCACTAGCTTTGAAGAAAAGGAAGCAACGAAAACGAAAAATGGAGAAAGGATGGATTTTGGGTTTATGCTCACGTAAGTTCAGAGGAAGGAGATGGAAATTCTGAGTTTTCCTTCCTTTCTATTTCTTTCCTTTGCTTTTCCTTTCTTCCTTTTTCCTTCCTTCCTTTATATACTATATTCTTTTCATTTTCCTTCCTTCTAGTTTTCCTTTCTTTTTCCCTCCAAGCAAACATATATATATATATAATAAATATAACTTAACAAATATCTCAAAATCTAGATATTTATTAAATTACCGTTTCACCCGAAACGCCTTAAATTCTCCGTAAAGTATTTACCGCAGTTAAATTCAACTTATTTATCGACGAGAAATTCTAATTGGCATCAAAATATCATTTTGATTATAAAATTCCAAAATATTATTAACTTTGGCCTAAAAGCCTCCGAGCCAAAAATCCAAAATATACCAAAAATACATAAAAGGGTACTTTAAAATTATGGGTCTTACAACATGCTCAGTAACCAAGCATGCAGGATTCGACCCTTTCAACTTCAAGAATCAAGCAAGATCAGTGACGTAAAAGAGGAAGAAACCAACCGAAAGGGATTTCGAGCTAAAGTAGAGGACAAAACTATTGGGACAACTAAATGTGCAAACACGAGAAGGGGGTTGAAGTGTGTTTGACTAAGTTGATAACTTTTTAATTATTTGATTAAACTAGTTCAGACTTGATGATTTCTTGGAGTAGAAGCAATAACAAAACTAAGGAGTGACACAAGTAATTTATCCTAGTTCACCACTAACTTGGCTACATTCAGTCCCTTCGCTCAGAATGATTTAATCCACTAATTCAACAATAGAATTACAAAACATTTGACCCTCCAAACCAGTCTTCTCAAATAGCCTAACAACCCCAGACTTTTGAGGAACACATACACCTTAACTCTAACAGCCAAGCCTTCTCCACACAATATGACAACCCCAGATTGTGGAAGGCACACTAACACCGTTATTGAGTTTGAATATAAAGGTTTGGAACTCGAGTAGTTGCTTCTAACATGCTGATTATAACAATGATATGACACTCTAAAAAAACACATAGAAAATATTTCTCCTTCAAACAAGTGTTTCTTTCTTTGAACTCTAAATTTTTAAGCTAAAGTTCTTCTACTCTTTAAGCTAAAGTTCTTCTACTCTTTTCTTTCTTTGACCTGAAGTTTATGATCTTCTCCTTCAACCTTATATATCTATTTATAGATAAAATTAGGGCTTTCATTTAATCCTTGTTGAATTCTGAATTGTATCTTCATTCATATCTTGGTAAACAATGATCTTATTCAAGAATAATTCTGAAAAAAATATTTTTAGATAATATGTTATTTAGCCAATTATTTATTTCTAAATACAATTAGAGTAGTTCTTCTAGATTAATTTTGTTCGTGTTTTGTTCAGATTGAATTTTTAAATTCTTTGGATTGATATTGTTCGTATTTTGTTAAGATTGTTTTCATAAATTCTTCAGATTGATACTATTCGTATTTTATTAAGATTGCTTTCGTAAGTTCTTCAGATTAAACTTACTTCCTACTACTTGCTATGATCTGGGCGGGAACATAGTGTTGGACCGTTAATTGAACTTTCACGAGTAAGAATATGACTAAGTCCAATCTAGTATTTTTACCTTTGTCCAAAATTGAGTCATATCTTTGCAAATAATAAATGTATCTTCTTGTGAGTGTTTCTTCTTGTAAACATTTTTTATCATATCTTCTTGTAAATAGTTCATATCTTCTTATAAATAATTCATATCTTATTATGATAAATTTTTATCAAATCTTCTTGTAAATAATTCATATCTTATTGTAGATAAATCTTGATCAAATCTTCTTGAAAATAATTAATATCTTATTGTAGATAGATCTTGATAAAATATTCTTCTAAATAATTCATATATTCTTCAAATCTTGACTATATCTTTTTTTCAACTTGGTCAAAGATTTTCTTCAATTATAAATCTGAATCGAATCTCATTTTAGATTGTCTTCAAAAACACAAATCTTCTTTCATATTCTATGAAGTCAAATATAATGTTCTCATAAAATATTTTTGTAACATAAAAACCGTATGTATAAAACCAACTTCATTCCAGTAACAACTGCTTTTTCAATGAATGAAAACTCTGAAAGTTGTGAGCTATGTTACATTAACTCCTTTTCCCATGAGGGTTTTGGGAATTTACTCACTAAAATTCTTTACTCTTTGTCAGAAACTATTTTAGGGTATTATGGGTTAGAATAACTTAGAGCTTGAGGAAAATGGGATTTTTAACATATATGTGTTTTGAAACTAAACCCAAATGATTTTAAAATGTCATGCATGTTGTTGTGTGATCTTTTCATGATTGTTGCATTAGAAACTTACAAACTATCATCATTTTGAGTAAAGAATTGTAGTTTGATGTGAAAATCCTTTCATCAAAGGCAAATACGCGTGTCTTGGATGCTTATTCATCTTTGCCTCTATATTTTTGCCTCTGGGTCTCATTCTGTAACTTTAGGCCTTTTGCCTTTGGTTGTCGTTCTCTTGCTTTTGCCTCTGTTTATTTTCTCTTATTTCTACCCTGATGTTGTTTCCTATTTTCTCTTTGTGGTGTCATTATCTTACTCATTCCTCTAGAGTTGTTCCCTTATTTCTGCCTTTGATGTTGTTTCCTATTTTCTGCCTTTGGTGTCGTTCTATTAATTTTGCCTCATATCCACATGCCTCAAATCCATGTATCATATGATCATGCTGCCTCAGATCCGCGTATCCTCTAATCATGCTTCTTGAACCATATATCCTCTAGTCATGTATCCTCTGACTCTGTCTCTTGTCACCTATCCTCTTACTCTTCCTTTAATCAAAGTTTTCATGTAGTTATGTTGCCTCTGAAGGATGAAGAATGCATTGCACACGTGCGATAATAAATACATTGCATATAAACATTTTAAGTGCATTACATTCTCATTAATCAGATCATGCATTGCCTTATTCATGGTGGGACATTTAGGTTTTTATGTTTTATGCATATTTATGAAAAAAAATTATTTTAAAACTACTCCTTTATTTTCAGAACTCATTGAGATTTCTCTTTTGGTTATTTGTTCTAAATATCATTTCACAAAATGTTAAGTTTGATCAGCTTAATATTTTGTGTATGATATGCTGAACTGTGACAGAAATACTTGGAAAGTAGAATGAGATAGGCATTGTTATTATATGAGTGACATATGATTTGGAAAAGTGATAAAGCCTTTCATTAGGAAGTTAATGCTTGTGTATAGAAGCAGTTAGATGTAGGTTTTTGAAGCAAATGGGATATGTATAGCAAAGTGAAATAGATTGTAAGAATAAAAGGGTAATAAAAAATAAGGTTAAGCACACATAATTATCATTTATATGGAGTGTAAGGTTGGCAAAAAAGAAAGTATCCCTAATCTAGAAATTAAAGTAGGAGATCATACAATTCCATAAGTTACAAAGCTTAAACTTCTGGGATTTATGGTACAAACAAACGTGAAATAAGTGAATCTATAAACTGTCAACTTCTAGTATAGTTGTATAAATGAAGAGTATGGGGCAAGGGTGGAAATTTGAATGAGTAATTGACAGCAAAGATAATACTCATTCAGATGAGTTGGAAGCAGTGAGACTAATAAGTAGGGAAAATCTTGGCAGTATTTTTTTATCAATTTCAAGTTGTTAGAAATTAGTGTAAATTCTTTACAATAATTGAGACAGGTTGATAATTCATGTTATATCCTAAAAAGTTTGGTCCCATTAGGTTTTGGTATTGGAATGGGTGAATTATAAGTGACTTATTAGAGTGTTGGGATTGTTCTTATCTATGGGTTGAAGGAAGGCTTGACAGCCTCTGCACCCTGCTAAAGATGCAAAAGCTAAAACACTTGAATTCTAGGATTTCTTATATTATATCCAACCTATATGTGGACATTTTTTATCCACTCCTTGTATGAGTGTGTTGGGATGTTGGATCTGGAATTTTTACCCAATAAAAAGAATGAATAAGGGACTGAAAGTTAGTTAGGGAGGAATTAAGAGAGTTACAGTTTCCACTGATCATCTTTACTCTATTATGGTTTTTCTTCTCATCATGATTTTTTTATTTTTTTAGTTATTCATCAAATATGACTTTCTCTGATTAAACTTTCCCTAATCAGAATACATCTTATCAGACTTCCACTAATCAGAATTCTAATATAAAAACCTCTAGTTAAATTACATTTTGATCTAGACTTCCTCCAATAAAAAATATTCTTATTAGATTTCCTCTTGTATTAAATTATATCTAATCCAGATTTCCTCTAACCAGACCATATTTGATCATTTTTCCATGATGAAATTTCCTCTGTTATTGAATTCCTCTTATTAGATTATATTTCACCCAAACATCCTCCAATTAGACTTTATCTAGTTAGACATTCTCTGATATAGATTTCCTTTATTTATACTTCTCGAATCAGACTTCCTTAGATAAAGCTTTTCCTTCTAATCAGACTACCTATGATTCAGACTCCCTCTGATCTAGTTCTTCATCTCAACATATTACTTCTAATTACATTTTCATATGATGCATTTTTATTTTGAACATACATCATTTGATCAAATTTCTCTCTGATGTAGTGTTTTCCTTCTAATCAAATTATGTAAAATCATATTTTCCTCTGATATAGGTCTTGCTTTAATCATCTTTTGATCCAATTTATATATATAAAATAAAAAGTGAGTTGAAATGTGATTTTGAAGAAGGGAAATAATGGTATTGCATGCAAATCTCTTAAGGAAACACAACACTCATCCTTGTTTCTATATTTGCTTCCATATAAAGGAACCAAATCTTAAATACCATTATTTAAGTGATTACTTAGTTTATAGGTGGACGTGCACAAAAACCTACCTTCCACCTTCATTTTTATTTCATTTTTTTAGTCATACACTATCCAAACATTGAGAAAACACCAACATTGTTTCTATTCATCGTCCTCACCAAACTTTCATTCTTCCTACTCTCTCAAATCTTCCAATACAATAAGCTGCCCAACAACTTGCATGAGGGAATCTGCCACATCATCCTTGTGAACCAACTCAAATCAGTAAAGCGGAGGAAACCGTTTGCAAGAGGAGCTCAGAGCTACTTCAGGCCAAAATCACCTTCCTTTTCAGAGTTTTCTTTGTGAGTTATATTACATTAACTTCTTTTTTAGCATAAGGCTTATAGGGGTTATTCATCAAAATAAATTATTTCTTGTCAGAAATTATTTTTGGGGATTTTACGGGTTAAAAAAGCTTAGATGCGTGAAAGAAATGAAATCTTTAGCATCTAGGTTTTTTTGAATCTGCATCCAATGATTTGAATTTACATGCATGAGGTTTGTTTTTCTGTTGCATGATGGTTGCATCCATTACCGCCTTTAATTGCTCGTTATTAAAATTCTATGTTTTTCTGCCTCTAGTGATTCTCTCTGTGTTGCCTCAAGTGGTTGTCATTACAAAAATATTAAATGTTTTTGCCTCTGTTGGTCCTCTTCATGTTGCCTCTGGTGATTCTCTCCATATTGCCTCTAGTGGTTGTCATTAAAAAATACTAAGTGTTTATACCTTTTTGTGGCTTTCGTCATAAAAATTCTAAGTGTTTCTCCCTCTAATGATTCTCTTTGTATTGCCTCTTCTTCCTCTAACGTTGATTCTTCTTCACTTTTTCCTCTAACATTGCCTCTTCTTCTCTTCTACCTGTGATGTTGATTCATCTTATCTTCTTTCTCTAACGTTGTTTCTTCTTTTTTTTTTCCTCTGACTCTGATCTCTGTTCAAATTCCTCTAACTCTAATCATTGTTCACATTCCTCTAACTCTGATCACTATTCACATTTCTCAAACTAAAATCATTGTTCAACACCCTTTGAACGCGTATCATTTGGTACATCCTCTACACACGTATCCTCTTATACATACTATAGACGTGCATCGTCTAATACATCCTCAAGACATGTATCCTTTGATAAATCCTTTGGACGCGTATCCTCTGACCGAGAGCTATGCCCTTGGCTACGCTGCCTCTGGTCCAACTCTAATTAAGGACTTTCAATTTCATTTTCACTTGATTTTCAATATATTGTTGAGTTATTATAGAGTGATAATGCATGTCAAACCCATGGTACCAAGGGCCTTGCATACATAGAATCACAAGTAAATTACATTATCTTTAATCAAATCATGTTTGGTCTTATTCACGGTGCGACATTGAAGATTGTTCCAGGAATGGAACAACTGGTAGAGGAGAACAATCAGGACGCTAGTTGGGGTTTGGCAAGACCACATTTACCAATCAATACTAAATTATCTTGGTGACCCACATCAAGATATTGGGCGACTTTTTTGTCTACAAAGAAAAGATTTGAGGTCAGGCAAAGTATCATAATTACTAGGAAAAAAATCATAATTTCATGTTCTTATGCATATCTATGAAATAAATATTTTTAAACTACATTTCCCTTTATTTTTTAGAACACACTACGGTTATATATCTCACCCCTTTAGTTTTATTTCCTTACCAGTTGGAGGAACTTGAGACAAGTTGAAATCAGAGGAATAATTCCAGATGTAACAGATTAAGAATCTATTGAAAAAATTATCTTGGTGACTCACATGAAGATATTGGACGACTTTTTTTGTCTACAAAGAAAAGATTTGAGGTCAGGCAAAGTTTCAGAATCACTAGGAAAAAATCATAATTTCATGTTCTTATGCATATCTATGAATTAAATATTTTTAAACTACCTTTCCCTTTATTTTTTAGAACACACTAAGACTATATATCTCACCCTTTTTATTTTTATTTCTTTACCAGCTAGAGGAACTTGAGATGGGTTGGAATCAGAGGAATAATTACAGATGTAGCAGATTAAGAATCTATTGAATAAATTGTAAACTATAATTTTGAATGTAGTTTCAATTGAGTTTATGATTCTAATTTATTATTTATTATTCTTTGCCTCTGTTTTTATTAAGATGTATGGATCCAATTTTCAGGTTTTGGATAAATTGTGTAGGGTCTTACATTTTGGTGTCAAAGCCAGATCAATTCTTTAGGACTGTGGGTTATGGGTTAGGAATTGGAAAAGTTTATTTTACTATACATTATGATTATCATTTCACCTAATATTAGGTTTGATCAACTTAGTATTTATGTATGGTATGCAGAAGTATGGCTAAAAGATCCAAAAGTAGGAGAAGGCCAAGGAGGAATACCTCACTTGAATATAGTATGACCATATCGCCTGTTGAGGAACCTTTGGAAAGCCACAACTACCTATAATTTGGTGCAACAAATGGTAGTGCAAAGGGATGGCACTCAAAATGCCAATACGATGTTCTATGATTTCCTTAAGTTGCAGCCTCTAACATTTCAGGGCAACCACAATCCCTCGGAGTTTCAAGCTTGGATGGATGAGATCAAAAAGGCATTTGAAGTTATGCCCTATATTAAGGAATATAAAGTGTCATTTGTTGCCTACCTACTAAAGTGTGATGTAGAGTACTTGTGGTGGGGTGCAAGGACTTATTTTCAGACTCAAGGAACCCCTATGAATTAGGAACACATTGAAGTGGCCTTTTGAGACAAGTATTATCCAAGAAATGTCGTAAGAAAAAAAAAGTTGGAGTTTTTTCACCTACAACAAGGAGACATGTGTGTTGTATAGTATGTTGCCAAGTTTTAAAAATTGGCCAAGTTCTCCCCACATGCCCAATATGCACCCACTAAAGAGTGAAAGATAACCAAGATAACCACTTAGAGGAAATATAGGCCATATGGAGCTTACCAATTATTCCACTCTAGTACACAAAAGTTGTATTTTGGAGGACAATTTATAGAAGGTACAAGAGGAAAAGTAGGCTAAGTCGCAAAAAAAGAGGGAGTGTGGAAGGTTTGACCAGTTGTTGAAGGTAGTGTTTCATCAAAGGAAGTGAAAACAAGTGCAAGCCTGTAGTTCCTCAAGAGCAAGGAAATGTGTTAAGTGTGGCGAGGAGCAGAGGGGAGAGTTTTTGGTTGGGAAGCAAGTATGTTAGTACTGCAAGTAGCCTGGACATATAGTTCATTCTTGTCTAGTGCTTTAAAAGCATGGGGGTTCCAACCCATGCAAACCTAACACTGGGAGATTCTTTTCCCTGAGTTCTAAGAAAGGTAAGAATCACAATTTAATCATCGGTACTTGTTTCATAAACCAAATCCCTTTGACTATCATGTTTGACATTGGTGCATCCCATTCATTCATATCCTCAAGTTATGTTTCTCAACTCTATCTTTCTTTACTTGAATTACCTTTTCCCTTAGCGATAACTACTGCAGCTGAGAATTCAATTGAAACTTCCTTATTGTGTCATCAGTGTCAAGTTAGCTTATTTAATAGAATGATTTTGATAGATTTTGTTTGCTTACCTTTTAAGGGATTGGAATTATACTAGGAATGGACTGGATGTCTGAATATTCAACAACTCTAGTCTGTCATAGTAAGAAAATTATCATTCTCCCAGGTAATCCCCAACCAGAGCAACCAAAACCTCATTCCTTATCCAAAACTCCCCTACTCATTCAATGTTTGAACAATGGGGGTCAAGGCATACTTTTGTTGTTATCCTCTAACTTAGGGTCATAAGTAGATTAAGGAAATTTTCCAGTGGTCAGTGAGGGTGAGGATGTTTTTCCATAAGATATGACATCTATGTCTCTAGAGAGAGGAATATAATTCTCTATAGACTTGGCCTATATAACCGGACCAATCTCCATTGCCCTTTATAGAATGTCTCCACTAGAGTTGAGTGAGCTGAAGAACTAGTTGAAGGATCTAATAAGCAAGAAGTTTATCAGACTAAGCGCGTCACCTTTGGGAGCCCCTATATTGTTAGTTAAGAAAAAGGATGACAATTTGAGACTTTGTATAGATTATAGACATTTAAGCAAAGTAACCATTGAGAATAAATATCCTCTACCAAGGATAGTTGACTTTTTAGATCAATTAGGAGGAGTTACAGTATTTTCAAAGATTGATTTGAGATCAGGTTATCATTTTATAAGAATAAAGTCAGAGGATATCCCTAAAATAACCTTTAGGACTAGGAGTGGAAATTATTAATCCTTAGTCATGTCTTTTAGGGTGACCAAAGCCCCAATTGTATTTATTGATTATATGAATTGAATTTTTAAACCCTACCTTGATAGATCTGTAGTGGTATTCATAGATGATATTTTGATATATTCAAAATCCCCTGAGGAACATGTATAACATCTCCAGATAGTGCTACAAAGACTTAGAGATAGGAAATTTTATGCCAAACCTAGTAAATGTGAATTATTGATATCAGAAGTGAAATTCTAAGGCCATCTCATCACCAAGGAAGGGGTGGCAGTAGATCCTTCAACTGTAGATGCAATATTAAAGTGGAAACGACCTAAGAATGTGAGTGAAGTTATGAGCTTATTAGGATTGGCAGGATACTAAAGAAGATTCATTAGAAATTTTTCTCAAATTTCATTGTCTATAATCAGGTTAACCCAAAAAGAGCATCCTTTTGTTTGGCATCATGAGTGTGAAAAGAAAGAGTTTTCAGACACTCAAAACTAGAATGACCACTGCACCTGTACTGGTTATCCCATATCCAACCCTAGGATTTGAGATATATTGTGATGCATAATTAAAAGGATTAGGTTTTGTGTTGATGCAAAACAGTCAAATAGCACATACGATAGTGCTTTTCTAAAAAGCGTTGTTATAGCTATCATTTAATAGCACATTTTCTAGAAAAGCGATGTGGTAGGTGATATTTAATAACACTTTTTAAAAAAGTGTTGTTGTAGGTTGGATTTAATAGTGCCTTTAAAGCACTTTTTTTTTTAAAAAAAAACGCAGTTATATGTGTCATTTAATAGTATTTTTTTACTTCTAAAAAAGCGCTATCATATTTATGTTATTTTTTCAAATACCAATTTTGTATAAACACTATCATATATTGATGTTATTTTCCATAAATTTTCACAGTTCATCCAAAAATTCAAAAAATAAATAATTAATCACATTCATATATATATATATATATATATATATATATATATAATTAATCGCGGCATAAAGTAGTGTCGAGTTACGAGTTTCGCTATGTGTGTCTAGTTTGTAGTTAATGATATTGTCGACGCAATCTTCTATTGTCAATAGTTTTTCCATAAATTTTACTTAGTCCACAAGTCTTGAACTTCATTTTTTTGCTCGTTCTCTTTTATTTTTACTCCCCTCGACAAAAATATAATTTTCACTCAACAGTTAGGTTATCGATTTGTCATGTTTCTTTTGTTCTACCATAATTAAAATCATCCCTCGTGCTTGAGATTTTATTTCTTATATAAAAATTAAAAAAAAAAAAAAACTAATCCCTGAGGAGTAGATTGTTTTAACGGGATTGATATTGAAATTAAGTCAAATAAAATAATGGAGAGTGATTTATTTATTTATTTACTATTTTGTTGGATAATGTAGTAATCATAATATTGAAAATTAATTTTGTAAAATAATAGTAAAATTACAATGATAATTAAAATATTATAATATCCATAACGTTTTATTGGTGAAAATAGTTTGTTAATATTCTTGTTTTAACGAACGGTTGTTGTGTTACTATAATATAAATTTTATTTCACTTGTATATTCTTACAATTTTCTATGGTCAATAATATTATGGTTCAAAACAATAAATATACTCTATGTTATATATTTTCTTAAAGTAATTTTATTTACTTAATCTGAAATATCTATATCTAATATGAACTTAGATGAGTAAATATATACCCTACATCACATGAATATCAAAAGTAGTATAAATTCAAATTACAAAGGTGAATCCTTTTAAAAATTTCGATTAAAGAAAGGACTAAAAACCATATAGTAAACAATCAAATTTCAAGTGGAATTCCTTTCCTACTTCTCCATTTTTATTGATGTTCTTATGTTTATAAGTTGTGTCCAATCCAAATAATGTTTAGTCTCTCAAATCATGTGTCAAATATTTTCTATACCATTTAGCTGCGTCAGTTGGTATACGCTTGAGATTATCATTAAAATCAACATGATAAAGTCCCCAATTTCCAGAATAGCCTGCTTGAAATTCAAATGTATCAAATGCTGCCCATGCAAAATAACCGCGAACGTTTGCGCCATCGCTATCAATGTAAACATATAAAAACAATAAAAAAAAAATTAGTTTCTTTTGAAAACAAGTTATAAAAGCACATTGTTTTTCATCAAAAAGTGAAGCACGATTTCACATCCAAGTACCTTTCATGGTAATGTTTATATGTGTCATCACTTTAAAATTTGTCGCCTTTTGATCATATAAGATATATTACAAACCAATAATAATAGATATTTAAATATCACAACTCATTCAAAATACGTAATACCCGTTTGAGTAAAAAAACTAGTTATTAGAAAGACTTCAAAACATATGCTCTAACAATTTAAAAAAATTTACACCCTTCAATTATATTTCATTATGATGTTATAAAGACTAACTCAACAACTATATTTATAGTGAAATGATTGAATGATAATATGAAATAATTTTATTATAAAATAATTTTATACTATCAATATACATAATCAATAAACTCTATTTTATTCCAACTTGTTATAATTTTGTTATTTTCTTTTCAAAATGTACTTTGACCAATTCATATAATAAAATATATATAGCATGCTTAATTTGTTTTAAACTTTGTATTGAATTTTGTATTAACTCTCCATTAAGTTGAGTAAAAATATTATACATGTTTGTGATAGACAAACACCATACAAAAGAAATAGATTTTAGAAAATAACATTAAATCACACAAAAATAAAATGTACATGCATATTTAATAGGTGAAAGGAATAAATTCAATTCTATAAATTATCAATTATGTCATATAATATTTATTTATTACCTATGAAATTATACGAATGAGAAAAATAACTTACTCAATTGCGGCTTTTGTAGCGTTTATATGTGCGGCAATATAAGCAATTCGGTGCTCGTCCTTCAATGGATTTGGGATTTTGGTAGAAGCAACACCTAAGTAAACATATTATAAAAATAAATAAGTTGATTAATCCCTTTTGTGGCATGAATTATACATAATAGTTATAATAGTTATATTGATGTAAGTGTGATCAAAAGTAATACCAACCATTTTCAGTGATGTACACTTTGGGATTTTTGTACTTGTCCTTAATATAGAGTAACATATTATATAATCCTTCTGGATAAACATAGTTCCAAGCGTATTGATCCTATAAATTATCAACAACAAATAAAAAATAAAATTATATTAATTACATTATTCCCCTAACAAATGTCATTCTTTTAAATTACTATAATTATTTTCTCACCTTGTAACCAAGGGGTTTTCCTTCTTCGTTAAAAACTACAATTATAAAATAATAACCAAGAATTAGTAATAAATTAATAATAGTAACTTTTCTTGCATGTTAAATAAGTTCAGTTCAATTATTATAGTCGGTGTTATCAATTTCAGTGATCATTTTATAATAGTTAAGTATTTGTTTACATTTTATTATTTTTATTATTATTATTATTATTATTATTATTATTATTATTATTATTATTATTATTATTATTATTATTATTATTATTATTATTATTATTATTATTATAATTATTATTATTAAATATACAACTCAGTTTGAGCAAAAACATACCTTCCGACCGAGCCAAAGCATCATAACTGTCACCAATAGATTTGGTTCTATTTGGTTCATATATAGCAAAGTGAGAGGTATAATAATTGATGCCAATAAAATTTGTGCTTCCTTTTAACATTTTTTTCTCCTTTTTAGTGAATTTGGGTAGTCTATTTCCCACTAGCTTTCTCATTATTTTTGGGTAATTTCCATGAAACACTGGATCTAAAATCCTGTATATTGAAATAAAATGTACAAAAAAGATTGATATGTATATCTATTGACCATTAAAAAACGATAAAAAATTAAAAAAAGTAAAATATTAAACTATTAATAAAATACAAAAGGTGTGTGGTTTATAGGGTAAGTAAAATGCACTGACCATCCCCAATAGAAATCCATCAGTCTTTGAGTAGCAGCCACATCCTCTAGTTTAGAACTATAGGGAACATAACATCCTGAAGAAAGAACAAGTCCAATTTCTCCCCCTTGTATTGCCTATATCAAATAATCAATGAAAAGTAAAAACATTTTGATTGCTTTTTAAATGTCTCTTTATTATTATTATTATTATTATTATTATTATTATTATTATTATTATTATTATTATTAGAGATTGAGATTCTCTTCATTCACATCGTTGTTATAATCTTGACCATTAATCCACATATATTTTGAGCTATTGTTGATGGCGTATATGTAATGCAATATAAGAATGTGTCTTACCTGAAATTTTGTTCTGTATAACTTTGATGTCGAAGCATGGGCAAGGAGGAAATTATGAAGTAAAGTGTATGATAGTGTACATTTTCTAGTAGTTTTACATTCCTCGTCGGTAGAGATATTATCGATGTTTAACATGTATTGAAATATAGATGTGACTTCAACCTCATTGATAGTTGTCCAATATTTCACTCGATCTCCATATGTTTTGAATAGGAGCTCACTATAATCTTTGTAATGTTTTCTGGAATTTAATTTTAACATAAATAATATAAATATGCATTGTGAAATTCCGTAATATTTTGTATACATTAACATTAAGGTTGAATTAATTTATTAAATATAAAATAGCTAGATGAAATGATATTAATAAGCTTACACAATTGAGTGATTTAAGAAGCCACCAAACTTTTGTTTAAGAGCCAATGGATAATCAAAGTGAAGGATAGTCACAAAAGGTTCAATACCTGGACATATCATTTGACCATGTAAAGAAAAAACTAAACGTTGTTGTAGTATTTTAAAAATAATTTCATTAAACCCAACTATAAGAATATTGGATGTCTCAAATCATACCATTTTCAAGTAACTCATTGATCAAATTATTGTAGAAGTTGATACCTTCTTTGTTTATACCTCCTTCCAAAGTCCCATCTATATAATTGGTCATAGAAAATGAAAATAAATATAAATATAAATATAATAGTACTAGTATTAATAAATATTCAGAAAAGAAATATACCATAACATAATTTTTTGTGCATATGAAATAGAGTTTAATGAATACGTTGTAGAAAAGAAAAAAAAGTATAGTGAATATTTGCCGACAATGTTAGCTATTATATGTGCCACCTCATCATAATATTTTATAAAGCAAACATCAACATTGAAAAATATATATGATGGATGTACTCTTTGGGTAAACTTTTTAATTGTCTTTGCATATCCATGAAACTGAATTAAATATATAAAATATTATATATTAAAATGGATATATAAATTATATTTTTAGTCTCTTAACTTATTTTTAGGCTTCACTACTCCTTTATTAATTTTTGTGTTTCATTTTAGTTCCTTGAATAGTAAATATTAGATATTCATTCTATTATATATGTTAAACATTTTGTTTAACTTTGTTTGATTTGTCTTATGGATCGTTTGTTTATGATGATTTGACAAAAATATCGCGGAAAAATTGGCTTTTATTCTTCCCCAAATTAGAGAGAAATTCTACAAAGAATGTAGGAAAGGAATCAACAATAATAAGTAAAAAGTTTACTTGGCATCACTCTACTCCAAGAAATAGACATTCTATAAGAATTTACTCCAAGTCTCTTCAAAAGTTGTACATCCTCCTACAAGACCATACAAATTATAACAAATAAAATAATTTTAAAAACATTAAACACAATATCTTATGTGTATATTTCCTTATTATTACTATTGTCAATCTGTTTCATCCAATATCCAATGAGAATTATCGAAGAAGATCAATGGACTGGTTATTCCATAAAAAACTAATGATAATAATATTTTCCAATAAAAAATGTATTAGACTTTAATTGTATAAAAAAGAAAACATATCAACATCTATAGTTAATTGAACTCACCTTATATCGCTTGTAATGTTCAATCTTTTTAGGAAACTTATCAACATCTCCATACACATCTACTCATGAAGAAAACAAAAAATTAATTATTGGGATTTATGCAAATGCTAATGATATCTAAAAAATGATATTTCTATATATATATATAAAAGAAAGAAAAAAAACTAAATGATAATACTACATATTCTAAAATGGGTAGAAAAATTGAAAAATTAAATTAACCACCATGTATTTTGGTGTTATACTTTTGGGTTAAGTACATGGTCACCTTTTGCACTCCTAGTGCTTGGATGCTTATAATTTAATAAAATGTATTTGCCTTTAAATAAAATGAATTTATTATTTTGTCACTACATCTATAAATTTCTTCTCCAATTTAATCATTGTAAGTGTATGTCTCAAACCTTTGTGTTGATTAACTATATCATCCCATATACCAAGTCCTCTTCCTCCTTCATGACCTGCCCCTTCAATCTAAAGTTACCAAAAACTTGTTAGTAATAAATTAATTTATATAATTTTAAGTTAATTAAATATTACCTTTGTCCCAAAATATGAATATCCATTAATCAAATTCCAATAATTAAGAAATTTGATAGTATTATTTTTTTCGTCTCATTTTAATTGTCTGATTTGAGTTTTGTGTATTCCTTAAAAAAAATGATTAATTTTGTAGATTTTATTGATAAAATCAGTTTTATTTACTTAAATATATTTATTAATTGTTATTAGTTGAGAAGTTTCATGAGTTAAAATACAATAAATAAGAGTACGTTAATGAAAAAAAGTAAATAATGATATATTGATATTGTAAAATGGAAAATGAGACAAAGGAAGTAGTAAATTTAGGGTTAAATTTTTGGTCCCTATAAAATACAATAAATAAGGTTATGTTAGTGGAAAAAAGTAAATAATGTTATATTGGTATCGTAAAATGGAAAATGAGACAGAGGAAGTAGTAAATTTAGAGTTAATTTTTTTGTCCCTATAAATATGACATATTTTATTTTTAGTCCTCTAAATTTTTCTTCAAACAAGGGGCAAATAACTAAAACTTTTCTTCAAATGGAAAATGATACACATAGGTTGACTTAAAAGCTGAAATTAAAATTGTTGATAGAAAATATTTAAGGGACTATTGTTTGAAGAAATTTTTTAAAGGGACTAAAAAAAAAATAAAATATGATATATAAATAGGGGCAAATAACTTATTTTACCCTAAAGTTTATTAACAAGTAATATTTTTTTTACAATTTTATCCTTCACGAGAGATAATTATTAGTTAATGTTTTTATTTTATTTAAAAACTAAATAATGTTTTCATTGTAATATTTCTTGTTGGTTGAATACAAGATGTAAATTAATAAAGAAATAAATAATGTAGTTGAAAATTTAAAAAGAGTTTTATAATAAAAAGAGACAAATAAATTTTTCAATAGTGTTTTATATTTAAAGACAAAGGTAATTCTTTTTCACCATATACCTGAAGGGCAGAAGATCCGGTACCAAACAAAAAATCAGATGGAAACGATGCCCGACTTGGAAAACTTGAAGAACTTAGAAATTTCAATATATAGTCGTACGGTTTAGTTGTAGCTGGTTCCCCAATCTATATATTTGAAAATTTGATGTTGATTAATTTATAATATATAATGAGGTAATGAATAATGACTCAATAATATTGTGTGAATATGGCAAAAACTTAATCTGAGTACCTTTGAAGCAGCTAAGTCATGTTGAATGGGTCTTAGCTTGTAAAGTAGACCTATAATAGTAACATTATTATTCAACCAACTTAATGATGAATGTTTATTATAAAGGCATGCTGAAAATTGAAGACCACACTTTACATGCTATAAAAATTGTTGTCATTTTGGCTTTGTAAGAATTGTTTCAATTGAAATATCATTTTGTTATTTTGTTTCAATTTGATCTATATACAAATATTTTAATAAATTTATTACAAAATTTATTGTTGAATCATGGTTTTAGGCACAAAAGGAACATAAAAGATAAATTGTTAATTGAAATAAATAAGTTAATCCAAACAAAAACTTGCTATTTTTAGTAAATTTTAAAATTCATTTTTTATAGTACTATAAATCATTTTTGAGAGATCCATAATAGACACACCACTATTGATAGATTGTTCGAAAAATCTAAAAGCAAATGCTCAAACCTTGTGCCTGAGTGGGAATATTGAAAAGCAATACAAGCGACAGTATTATGAGAATAGTTTTAAAAATTCTCAAAGATGATAGAGTCTCCATTTTCTGCATTCAAAAAGAGAATTTTGAAATTTGATAGATATAAAAAAGAACACAATTATTATACTGTATATATAGTGGAGAAGTTAAAACCAAGCCTAGCTTCCTATGCTTATGACAACCAATAAGGTGACTTATACTATTCTATTTTTAAATAACAAAGCAAAATATTCCAGCAAAAATCTATGATTGTATTATTTTAAGACTTCTTTGACTTTGGACGACACAAATCTCTCTATATATAGACTTTTCAACTGATTAATTAATAATGTTGTTAGTTGTTTTTTTAATAAAAAATAATGTTGTTAGGGCCATGTCACGTTGAAAATACATAAATATAACTTTTTTAGCTAAGCGAATTTTTTTTTTTTTTTTTGACTTAGCATAGCAAATATTCTATTTGTCTCATTCTCATTATAAGCGCCTAAGGAAAATGATTAATTAGTTATTGATTGTAATAATAAAATAAATTTTATTTATTAAAATACTCTTATTAATAATAGTACTTAATGTATAGTTAAATGAGTTGAAACATAATGAATAAAGTCAAGAATATTGTTAGATTCATATTTTAAATGATCTAGAATGAATATAGAGTGAAATAGAAAATTTATAAATGAATTAATTAGTTAGATATTTCAAACAACGATAATGTTTCAATAATAGTAATAATCAAAACCAATTAGCACGCTTAAACTTTTCAAAGAACAAAACGCTTAATCTCAACTAATTCTTCAAAATAACACTTTCAAACCGTCTACATCCAAAATCATATTTTCACTAAAATTACAACGATTAAAAAAAGAAGAATTGTAGTCGATAAATTTAACATATTATAACGGTTTTAACTGTGACAGTAAATAAAGACGACATCGCCTGAAATGACATATATTTAACTGTTGCTAAGTATAAAATGACAGTCCATTGATAGTCGTTGTAACAACCACAATTTTAAACATTGTTAAAAATAATAGTTCTTTTTTGTTTAAAATAATAATGGTTTCAACTATTTTAAGTATCGTTTTTTACTATACAAACTTATGAATATTATTGTGGTTTAAACTGCATTAATTTTCAATTCAATTCTTTTTATACAAAATTTGGTTCAAATTTGAGGTTATTTAATAAACAGCAAATTTTTTTATGGGCTTGTAATATATAATAATAAAAACAAATTAAATTAATAAGAAATCTAAGCTCATTCTTTTATTCAACTAAGAGTGCTATTGACACATATAACAAACTATAATCCATATAATCCTTCGATCCAAAAAACTATGCAGAGAACTGATATGATCCTATTTGTCATGATTCACTTTAAGGATCGTTTTAGGTTGGAAACTTACAAATTTGAGTCAAAATTGCGTATTGTTGGGGAACGCAATAAGCAGAGCTACGAAACTCCGATTTGGACGATTCCAAAACGAGGTGAAAGATGACGTTCCGAAACGCAAGTTAGGCTGTTGAATCACCGAAAACAAGTATGTAGAACTCGAGATATGATCGTAGGTTACTGAACACAAAAATTGATAGAATTTGAGTATTAGGATTTGATGTAAAGGAAACTCAAAATTATTATTCAGCAAACGAATCAAGAACAAAATGACGCCACAATCTAGGGATTGATAAGTCAAAAAGAACACCACAAAGACTAACAACCTTGATAAGTTCAAAGTGAATTCTTTCAAGAACTCTAGAGAGCAAAGCCTCACAAAAATAATATTAAAAATCTGCCTCCAATGAGGTTACAAATGCTTATTTATACTAAGTCTATCTCTAAATCTAAATGGATCATAATTGACACCATTTTCTAAGCCCATATTGAACTTACATCTTATTTTTTCTAAAATAAACTTAATGTAAGAAAGTAAAGTATCTTCACTTACAAATAACATAAACTAAATCAATAATAAAACTATTACAATTCCAAATGAAAGCAAACTAAGAATTAATACAAAACAAATTAAAATAAATAAAGTTCATCCTAATTTATTAAAATATGGATCATCTTCATGCTCTTGAGGTCCTTATCAAAAACTCAACTCGGTTCTCCAATATATATATTTAACTTGCTATCATTGTAGTATGTTACACTATAAATTTTCTTGTTTAATTTTGATGTAGATTATAGGAATAAAATGTTTGAGTTATAATTCTAGTATGAGTGGATTTTGTCTACAAGGACACATAATTGATTTGGGTGAAATTGATAAGGGGGAATTGTAATTCTTTAAACCCGTATAACACCGAGACAGTATAATGCTCATAACATTCACCAAATATTGTACAACAATGATTCTTAAACCATTAGAAATTTAAAAAAAAAAAAAAAAAAAAACTTTAAATTAGGCACTGAAATAGTTGATTTCCACTAATTATATGTAGTAGGAGAAATTCAGGGTTACAAGTTAGATAATATTTGTTATCCTATTTTTGTACATTCACATCTTCTTTTCATAAAATCGAATTATTTGAATACCTATCTTGTATTATAAAAATCATATTTATAAACTAGATATTATAAGTTTTCTAAAGAATGGTCATTCACTTAAATTCCACATCGCTTGACAATTTTATCGACATTTTGATAAAATTGTCAAAGTTAATGTATCATTAGGCCAGGACTAGCAAGTTTCAGGCGCTTCTTAAGGCCCTTTTTAATTCATTTAAAAATGAAGTTTTCATGTTGTATTCAAGCTTTGACAATCTTATATTATGATATGTTAAAAGGATATTTTAAAAATATATTAAAATGTTCCAAAGCTCGATACTATAACCATTATTACTTCATTAAAGATGCATTATTAGTGACAAATGAAATTTTAAAAGCCCTTGCAAATTCCACCAAAGTAAGATAATGATATTTACTACATACTCCTCATGTATGAAATTGAATAAGAAAAATGAATATCTATATATGGTTACACATCAAGTACTTACCCACTATATTGGTATGAACGATGTAATTATGAATATAAGGGAATCCTTACTTAATAGTAATATAACGCTAGACAATATTGTTAGTAAGTCATGGCATGTGGGACGCCACCTGTAGGTATTAATAATTACCAATCTTAACAAGTGATCTCGGCAGCCTTGACATATGGTAAGTTCTGTCGGGTGATCAAAATTTTAGAGACTTAGGAATAATAAGATTATTTATGGTATATAAATATATGTTGATATAAATATCAATGTGTTCTGCAATTATAGTTGATGTTTAATGTAATAAAGCTACATGTTAGAAAAGTTATGTAAAATACTTAATTAGATTGTTATTGTTGGATAGTTCCAAAGTTCTGGATCACAACTGAGTCAATTTGTCTTGGAAAGGACATTAGATGTAGTTAATTATTGATGTTATAGAATAATTATACGTACACTACAAGAAATTCCCTTATTTGTGGTCAATTTTATAAATATTTTATACCTGAAAAAAACTCTCACAAATTAGTGACCGAAAAATCTCTCACAAATACAAAATTTCAAATTGGTCTTTATTTGTGACTGAAAAAGTCCTCACAAAAAATTAAATTTTAGCTAGATTTTGTGGTTGTCTAAGCCCTCACAAAATCACAACATTGTCATTTTATGAGGGTGTAAGACCCGTAATTTTAAAGTGTGCTTTATGCGTTTTTGTGTATTTTGGATTTTGGCTCGGAGGCTTTTTAGCCAAAGTTAATAATATTTTGGAGTTATTTGTTAAAAGTAAGTAATATATATATATATATATATATATATATTTATGTTGTATATGTTTGTTTGGAGGGAAAAAGAAAGGAAAACTGGAAGGAAGGAAAAGGAAAAGAAAATAGTAGAAAAGGAAGGAAGGAAAAAGCAAAAAAGGAAAAACAAAGGAAAGAAAAACAAAGGAAGGAAAATTGAACTTTTCCATCTTCTTCCTCAAAGCCGTGACCCATTTCTCCCTTCTCCTCAATTTTCATTTTCGTCGCTTTCTTTTCTTCAAAACTAGTAACCCAAGGTTGGGTGGGAGTTAGA
>NC_021162.2:45310501-45345229 GCF_000331145.2 Cicer arietinum | reverse complement strand
TATCCAAATGCATTTCCTGATTTATTTCTTTGTTCGTTTTAATTACTTTTGAAAAAAAAAAAATATACCCTCGCTTTGAAAACGGGGTGTTACAAAAACACTCAATTCAGATTACATGCATATTTACAATAACACAGTTCAGATTACATGCATAGCTAAAGGCCGTCACGAAGGCAAGCCATTTATGGCCGCCGGGACCGCCACAAAAGAATAGATCCGTTGCACTTTGTGGCGGCAAAGGCCGCCACAAATTCCCATAGTTCCGTTGCACGTTGTGGCCGCCCATGACACCACAAAGGACTTCATTTGTGACCGTTAAAGCCGCCACAAAGGATTTTGTACCGTTGGCTTTGGTGGCTGTTTTGGCCGCCACAAAGGGTCAACCATTTTCTATAAATATCCCTCCACTACTCTTATCATTTTTCACTTCTACCTTCTTTTTAAACCTTTCTAAATTTTCTCTCCACCCTCTCTCTACAAAAATTATTTCTCCAAGTTTTTTCTTTACTATCTTGAATTTTGGTAAGTTTATATTATATATTTAGTTTTTTAATTTTATTTTTGATTTGAAGTTATTTATTTAACTAATATTATTGAATTTTTATTTTGACTGTGGTGATATA
The DNA here is from genome assembly GCF_000331145.2 of Cicer arietinum. NCBI lineage: Eukaryota > Viridiplantae > Streptophyta > Magnoliopsida > Fabales > Fabaceae > Cicer > Cicer arietinum. The sequence goes on along the minus strand of NC_021162.2, from coordinate 45,344,606 downwards.
TTGTGTTTACTTCGAAGAGTTGTCAGCTCTGTGAAAGCTTCAAGTCAAACACTATCCGGCATCAAGTTAGTATTTTATACCTTTTAAATATAGATTAGTAAAATATGTGATATTGTAATATATTTATATTATGTTTAAAATATAGATTAATAAAATATGTGTTATTATAGATTTATTATAAAAAATATTAAAATTATGTTGTTTACATAATATATGATAAATAAAAATTTGAAACAAATGTAAAATTTATTGATTTTAATATAACTATTTTTTAGAAAAATATTATTAAAATTGATGGTATTAATATTTATTTTTAGTTATTAAAAAGAGTTGTAGTTGAGTTCGTACAAAAAACTTATATACATTAATAGTCTCTATTTTTGTTTATATATATATGAGTTATATTATGAAAAATTTCATTAAACATCATTTAAAATTTTATTTCTGTTTATATAATTATATATAGTTTTGATAATAATTTATTATATTGTTTGCAAATGCTCCCCTAATTGATATATAAAGTATGTCAAAATTTATATATAATGCTTTTGAAAAATAAAGCAATTAATATATAAAACATTGATATATATATATATATACACATAATTTATATATTTATTTATTTTTCAGAATAAACATATATATATATATATATATATATATATATATATACTGTAGTTGGATGTATGATAGGAATTTTCCTGGAAGGAATGATCTTAAACAACGTTTTGCTAATAAGGTTGAAGAGTTTCTTAATTCTGCGAGAGTGCAGAAAATTGTCGAAGATGAAGGGGGGATGAGATGTCCATGTTGTTTATGTCGATGTAGACGGTTTAAGAGTGAAGATGAAATAAGAGTGCATTTATATGCAGATGGATTTATGCCTAACTACTGGATTTGGACTAATCATAGAGAAGAGTCTCCGATTGCGCCTAATACTAGTACAAGTGTGGAGAATAACATAGGTCCTTCAAGTAGTACTAACATGTTAAGTGTAGATTATTATAACTATCAACACTTTGAGGTGATGAATGATATGATTTCTGATGCTGTTGGGGTTAATTTGTCATTCAATGAAGATCAATATGACGATACCGATGGACTTCCGAATGAAGAAGCTCAGAGATTTTATGGTCTTTTGAAAGAGACAAATAAACCGTTGTTTGAAGGATCTCCAAACTCAAAGTTATCAATGTGTATTAGACTATTACGTCTAAAGTCTCAATTTCATGTTCCTGATTTAGCTTTAGATTTAATGACTAAAATGATGCTAGACGCAACACCTGTTAGAGATGGTTTGCCGCAAAGTTATTACGATGATAAACTGTTAGTGTCAAAGTTACGATTAGGTCTCAAGAGGATTGATTGTTGTGTTAAAGGTTGCATGTTATCTTATGACAATGAATTTGGTATAAATGATGCCAACTTAGTTGAATGTAAGTTTTGTCAACAATCAATGTATCACCAAAGGAATAACTCAAGGGTAAGTAGGGGAAAATCAATTCCAAGGAACGCAATGTTTTACCTACCTATTGTATCAAGATTGCAGAGAATGTTTGCATCAATGCAAACTGCATGAAAGATGACGTGGCGGCCTAAGCCCTCACAAAGGGAGACATTTGTGGCGGCCTAAGCCCTCACAAAGGAAGACATTTGTGGCGGCCTGGGCCCGCACAAAAGCTTAATTTTAAAAATCAGCTTTAACCTTTGTAGCGACCTAGCCCTCACAAAAGGTGTCATTTACGGCGACCTAATCCTCACAAAAGCAGGATTTTGTGACGGCCTTTTCCCTCACAAATGGTTACGTATTTTTCACAATTTGTGGCTGTTTTAGCCGCCACAAAGGTTTGTGACCACCTTATTTGTGGCTGCTTTCCCAAAGCCCTCACAAAATCATTGTATTCTTGTTGTGGTAAAACCCGATACCAATTATCTAAAAACTTAACAATTGAATCTAATACACCTTAATAAAACAAAGAAAAATATAATGAAATAATAATTGAAATCATACAACACAACTGAAAACTAAATTCAAAATATAGTTTACAACTTGTTTTTGTATATTCATAATTAAATTAATATTACACTTGAACAAAGTGAAGTAACAATTTTTCATTACACCATATAACTTATAAGGCAGGACCAATTCTCTGGCTAAAATAAAAATGAAGAGTGAGATAAAATCTCAATGGGTTCTGAAAATAAAGGGAGGAGTAATTTAAAAATATTTATTTAATTAAAAATGCATAAAATATTCTAATGCACCTCAAGTTGAAGCTCTTCATTTCCGATTCTTTTTATAAAACTTAACTAAAACCCTTCTTATACAATGATACTAAAAACTATGCATGACTATAAAAAAATTATCTGTAAACAAAGAAAATTTGCTCAATTATCTCAAAGTAACTCACCAAGATAATTGAGTCCTAAGTGGTAAAGGTGGTCTGATCAAATTTCAATCAACATCATGATTGTTCTCCTTTACCTGTGGAACCATTCCTAGAACAAATTGAACTTCTCCACCGTGAATAAGGCCATGCATGATCTTATTAAAGATAATATTGAACTTGAGATGTTTTGTATGCAATGTATTTATTATGTCATGTTTGCAATGCATCCTTCATCTACAAAAATTATAAACAACTTAAAAATGTAATGGAATTCATGTGGGTATTAAATTCTAAGTCCTTAATCAGAAGCAATATAATCATAAGAAACATGACTTCGGATAGAGTTCGCGTGATTAGAGGATACATGAATCATGGGTAATGTGACTCTAGGAAGATTATGATTAGAGGATACGTAGATCAGATGATACATGAAATAGAGGCAACGTGGTCAGAGGATACATGAACCATAAGTATCATGGTATGAGGATACGTGGACTAGATGCAATATGGTAAGAGGTTACGTTGACCAGAGGCAGCATGGTTAGAGAATACATGGTCCAAAGGCAACATGATTAGAGGATATGTGGACTAAATGCAGTATGGTCAGAAGATACATTGACTAGAGCCAACATAAGCGGAGGATACGTGGACCAGAGGCAGCATGGTTAGAGGATACGGGAAATAGAGGAAACGGGTCTAGAAGAATTAGAAAAAACAATTATAAAAAAAGGATGCGTTTAAGAGCATTTCACCAAAGGCAAAACACTTAATTTTAGAACGATCAATCAGAAGCTAAAAGAGATACATGCATCAGAGGCAAAGCTATAGCGGCAAGGGTGGAAAAGCATCAAAAGTACATTTGCCTTTAGTGGTAATTAAAGATCATTTCGGTGCAAATTCAAAGCACATGCACGTGCAAAACAACCAAACAAACAACATCCATGGTAATTAAAGATCATTTAGATGCATATTCAAAACACATATATGCTAAAAATTCCATTTTACTCACACATCTAAGTTCTCCTAACCCGTAAAATCCAAAAATAAATCTCTGAAAATAAGTAAAATATTTCAGCGAACAACTCCGATTAACATTATGCTAAAATAAATTAATGTAACATAATTCACAGTTTTCATAATAACCCCCTTCAAACTGAGCTGGGTTTGGGGAAGATGTTTGCCTCGTCAACTCTTCGTTCCTTGCCTTTTATGCTTTGTTTCTTAGCCTCCTTTAGGACTGTTTTGGTTAAATAATGGGTTTTGGAGAGGAAGGAATGGACATGCAAGGCTCATATTGGAGGTAAGGCACTTTAAATGATTGTTGTCTTTGAATAAATTTGGAAAGAAGAGAAAAATGAATGAATGGAGAAGACGATGAACAGTAACCGAATATTGGTGTTTCATAATGTGTTTGAGAGTGTGTAACTGTGAGTGAAAGAGAATTGAAGGAAGGATGTGCTAGTACCCCAAGTGAAAGGAGAAGGAGAAAACAAAGGTTTCATGTCTCCTCTTTGCCACTTAAAATTGTTAATGCTAATATTTTTCTATTTTATCCTCGATCCTAATTTAATATTACTAAAAACATAACATTAACAATTATTAAAATTTTAGAAATCCTAATTAATACTTAAATCCTATAAATATTTCTAAGGTAGTGAAATGGCTGTTACAATATTTATTTTTGTAATTTTGAAATTGCCAAATATTTCATGATTTGATTCATTAATGTTTGAGAATTTGAATGAGATGAATATTTTTTTAATAACTGATTTCTCATTAATGATATTTAAATTTTTTAGTAATGACTTTGATTTAAAGTTGGGGTCAACAAGTAAGGCACAAGAAAATTTATATATATATATATATATATTTTGAAAAATATAAAAAGATACACTAATTGATACATATAATTAAAATAATTTGTATCTAGAAAATAAAAAGAATGGTAAAATTTAAATAAAATTATAATAAACTATTATTATTATTATTAAAAAAGTCTTTCTTCTCGTAAGAAAAAAAGGCCTTTGTTTTCATTTCTAACAAGCCTTTAATATTAACTTCTATTTAGGCCTCGATCAATGTTAGGTCGTGCCTGTACAAAAGTTTTATCCCTATATTCAAGAAAACATTAATTTTAGAGTTATTCATTCTTTTACCATAATGGGAGTGGACACTTTTCTCACGAACAAAAAAACATGTGAATAATACTAAAGCAACAAATAAAATGATAACACAGCGCGAAACAGAACAATTTAACAAAATAATAAACACAAACACACCAAACAAAACAATATAAAATTATAATAGAATATTCCAGTTTCAACACCTAGTAATAATGCTAAAAATTTATCGTGATAAAATGCAAATGTGCAAACATACACAGTTGAAACAAGAAATAAAGTGAAAATAGAGTATCAATCTCACGAGGATAGTGTGGATAAATTCTAAGTATTCTCAAGTATGAATTAGTTTAATTGGTTAAAATAACAAGTAACAAGTACACAAATATTTTGGTTCATGCAAATAAAAGAAAACTCATATTTAAAACAAGTAAATATTACAATGGAAGATAATCTAAATTCAGCGTTTAATGAATATTTAAGGAATCAATTATGTTGCAAGTTCACTTTATAGACATGTTATGGTAATTTTGGGACCAGATTGACCTTAAAGGTTTCCAACATAGTCATCATGATAATTAGTAGGTTATAACCATATATGGATTTACACTTTACACATCTCATCATGCTAAGCTTTATTTTAACAAATCAGCTTTTCTATGGACTTAAATATTATTCCTAACATATAACATTCATTTCTCAAGCATCTTGACTATATCCATATTGACAAAACATTTCTATCTTTTTCCCTTTTCCAAGTCAAAAATTAAAAAATAATACTCAAGTGAAAAGTTTAAACTTCAAAGATAACAATCAAATAGCTTGATTAAAATAATACTAACCATTCCATTTCATTTATGTGTGTGTGAGTGTGCATTAACTCATAAGCCTTACTTACAAAAACATTGTTTCTTAACAAATGAAGGTTTAGCTCATATTGAGCTTAGAAATGAAGTTGTTATAGCAATAGTGTTACAACAAGAATTAAATGAGAGAGTAAAACTATATATCACAACAACAATTGTCACATAGTTTACTTCAACAATCAGATCTAGCTCTCATTTTTCAAGTTCATGCTCCAAAACATGCACAAATGGCGTCCAAATGGGGTGGAAATAAAGGATGGTGATGATGGAGTGATGGAATCGGCTAGGTCTGTTGGGACACTCTAAAAATTAGGTTAGAACCAACCCTCTATTTAGTGCAACTGTGACCCCCTTTTATATGGTACAATAAGAATTAAATGAGAGAGTAGAACTATAAATCACAACAACAATTGCCGCATAGTTTACTTCAACAAACAGATCTAGCACTCCTTTTTCAAGTTCAAGTTCCAAAACTAGCTCAAATGGCTTCCAAATAGAGTGGAAATGAAGAATGGGAATGATGGAGTGATGGAATCGGCTAGGTCTATTGGGACACTCTGAAAATTTGGTTAGAACCAACCCTCAATTTAGTGCAGCTATGGTTCCCTTTTATATGGTACTTTTTTGTACCTTCTTTCTCTTCTTTTTAAGGCCTCTTTTGTCCTTTATGCATAAAACAACTTTTTATCAATGGAATAAAGGTTCAGAATATTCATTTGAATTTTTCTTCAATTGGTGAGGTGTTCCTTGTGCCCCTAAGGTAAGATTACCATGTACTTGACCCACAAAATATTGTTGTCTCCCATTGTAGGAACCATCAGCACATATCTAGAAAATGGTAACAAATTTATACATTTGAATATTTCAGAAGCAATTGTAACACCTCAAATTTTTAAAAAAACTAACTTATTAATGAAATGAAATTTTAAATAATTAATTTGGTGTTAAAATTATTTAAGAATATATGTTGATAAAGTTTTGTTATATGTGGGCTTTCTGTGCTAATCTTGTACATATTTGACTAAATAAGTGTTATAGATAACAAATATTCTATTTAATTATTTTATATATTTTTCATAATATTTTTTGCGAATTTACGTATATATGTGCATTCGTAATAAATGTGATATTTTCTTGTATGTTTGACTAATGTTAAGTGTACACATATTTATATTTTAATTATTTCTAAGTATCTCCTATTTTAGTTATTTATTTTATAAATTATTATCTTGGGATAATAGTAATATTGTATTTGATTTTCTTTATTTTTATATACTTTTTACGGCATTGTGATTTTAGATATATTTATTATGATTTAGTAATTAATTTAAAGTGTTGATATTATATTTCTTAATTTTATAATTTTGATACTCTAATGATTGAAGTATTTTAATGTGAGTATTTTGAAAAATAAATATAATTATAGTTATTATTTTAAATATGAGATTTTTGGCTATTAATTTATTTTTAAAAGGTTAATTATTTTAATTACTTTATTTTATCAAATATTAGTAATATTTTAATAATTAATTTGTGTTTAAAGAATTTTTTTAAAAAAATATTTTTGATAATTGTTGGTTTTATTTTGAAGAATAAAAGAAAGAACTAAAATGTGTTTTATGGGTTAGACTCATATGCAAGAGTAAAACCTACTTAAATAATAATAAACTAAAAAAAATTAATCGAAAAAGAAAAGAAAGAAAAGTACGAGAAAGAGAGAGAAGCAGGATACACCAGAAAGAAGAGGAGCGGCATCCACATGTTGAGAGATAAAGAAGAATATTGATACCGGTCATCGATAACTGTCTCATAAAAAATCACTCCTTTGTGTGGAAATTTCAGTATATTGTTTCATTTATTTAGATAGTAAATTAAACATACTTTCTCAAATTTTTAACAATCCCAATTTCTCTCTAAAATATATGATTTTTCTGTTTATGGAATTCCTTATTTTGCACCGTTATTCTTCATCGTAAATCTGATTTGAGTGAAACCAACGCCAAAATGATCAAGTAAACAGTGGCTATATTATTCGTTGATGGATTTCCTATTTAGGGTATATTTATTTGATTCAATTTTGAAATTTATCTTTTTAGATTGTGTTCTTATAATTTATTTTTGACGTTTACCCATAAACTATCAAGTTAGATCGATTGAAGGACAAGAGGCCAAAGAACAAAGGTTGTTTCCTTGTGGACTCATATTAGCTTGTGAAATCGTTTAAATAAGGTAAGGTGTGAGATAACGTTTGATTTCATGATTTAAATATATTGTGAGATGAACAAGAAAACTATATTTTTAAACGATTCATTCGGAGCTCGCTACGTACGGCAGTAGCCCTTTGAGGGATAAATTCATTAATGTGCAATCATGGAAATTGTGAGATTAAAATGTGGAATATAAATATTTATAAGGTGTTGATTGATTTAATTTCGTTAAATGTGTGGTATTTTATATTATTGTGATATTGAGTGTCAAATGAATTTTATGTATATGTTTGATTAGACAAGTTTATGTGATATGATAATAAAAGATGGATGCATTGTGATAAGGTTATGTGATAATTGATGATAGTGATGCTATAAATTTTGGATGAGTTTATGTGACGATGTATGATGTATGATTAATAATAATGATGTTATAAATTTGTGGTGAAAATATTGAAGTAACCTCATAGTTGATGAAATAATGTTGATTCCAATTTGTGCTTGACATAACAGTCTTAATGGAGTGTCATAGGCTCAAGAGGGGAGAAAATAGATATTGATAATTTTTGAAGTGTAGATTATTTTGTTATCATATAGATAGGGTTTGACAAGCCTAGTGATTTTGGGTACAATTGAATGAGCCTGATTATGGCTGTTTACTGTTGAGCCTTAAGGCAAAATTGTTAGACCTATTAGGTGTTTTGGTGGGGAATTCCTAGGTAACTTGGAAGTAGCACTCAAATGTTAGGAGCTACCACGCAACACACGTTTAGCTCGACTGTTGCGTATATGTGTCTCGGATTGAGTTGAGGGGATCTATGAGGACAGGACCAATTTGAATTGTCCGTCCACCCAGATGGTGGCATAGTATCAAGCCTACTAACCAAGTATTTCATAGTTAGAATGGTACCACATTGTGAAGTAGAGTCTAAGCTCATGCATAGCATTGCATTTTGTTGTGATTAATATGTATCGTGTGCAATAATAATTTCTCTTAGATGATTTAATGTTATAGTGAAATGTATTGATTTCCCTTGAGTGATTTTGACTTTATAATGTGATGTTTTTCCCTTGAAGGATGTTTGTGCAATGATTCGGTTTATTTATGATTAATTGTTTGTTTTTCTTACTTATATTATACTATCAATATGATTTTGAAACTCACCTCCTTCATTGTTTGTGTTTTAATGGTTTGGCCTTGTGTTTGCAAAATCGCAGTTATTATAAATTAACGAGTCTTGAAATTTAAATTTGGGAGAAACCTGCTCTGATTGGTGAGAATCATAAGTTGTATTTTATTTATTTAATTAGATACGAACTTTTATATGAAAACAAGTACAAGTAAGTTTTTGGAATTAAATTATGAAACTCTAGTTAAATTAAGCATATGGAGATTGCACTATTGTATAGGATGAAAAATGTTTCAAGTGTTCTTTTTGAGTTTTGAGAAAGGTAATATCCTTAATAACTTGTAAAAATTTCTTTTTCCCAAAAAGAGTTTTAATTTATCTGCTGCAAAAGTTTTATAAAAATATGGTATAAGTTATTATATATTATTTTAGAATTTAGGGTGTCACAACAATCATATAATTATCATAAGTACAAACTTCAAATGTCATTGTAACTATGTAATTAATACATAGTATACAAGCATCCACTGATGTACACAATAAAAAGTCATATTACAAACTCTTACAATATCACTACAGAGCTCGACCCTCTTTGTTTCCTAAACTCCTAGTCTCAATCTCTCTTATCTGCCATAATACATAAAAATAGGGGATGATATAATAATATCAATTAGTTCTATAAAAAGAAGAGGGGCAGTTAGAAATAATTTTCCTTAAACGAAATGAAAAACAAGACATGAATCTGCAATGTATTTTTCTTTAAAACAATCTTTAAGCTTTACTTTTAGCTAAAGTATGAAAAACAACACATTCCTCTTTTTTCCTTAAAGTATGGAAAATAACATATTCCTTTTTTTTCTTAAAGTATGGAAAATGCATGTACTTTTTCTTATCCTTAGAGTATGAAAAAGTTTCTAAATTATCTTCATGTGATTCACCAAGATAATTGTGATTTCTTGGTAAAGTTAGTCTCACCATAACACCAAACTGATGCCCCGATTCGTTCTTCCTTTACCTAGTGTTTCATACCTAAAACAATCCTCAAATGTCTCACTGTGTACTTGGACCATGAATGCTATGACTTCATGAATGCAATGCATATGTAATGTTATGAATACAATGCACATGTCATCAATACGATTAATGAAACCATTTAGTCAAGAAAAAGGTAACTTAAATTCAATCTTCCATCAAGAAAATCCTAGCTGCTTGTTCGTTTATATGAGCTTATATCTTTTAAATTTTGCATTATGATCAGGAAGCATGGACTAGAGGCAGACTTTGAATAGAAGCAACATGATTAGAGGAAGTTTAGATCAGATGCAACATGACCAAGAACATATTTCTAATTATAGGATGCTTAGATCACAAGCAACATGACCAAAGGAAGACTCTGACAAGAGGCAACATGATCAAAGGAAAATAGAATCAGAGGAGGCTAGAGAAAACAAAATCAGAGGCATCTAGAGGAAACCTGATTAAAGGTAGATTCAGAGGAAACAAGATTAGAGGTAGAGTCAGAGGAAACATGATTAGAGGTAGAGTCGAAGGAAGCATGATCAGAAGCATAGGAAACATGATCAAAGGTATAGTTAGAGAAACATGATCAAAGGTATAGTTAGAGAAAGCATGATCAGAGGCAGAGTAAGAGGAAGCACAAGAAAGAATGAAGAAAATCAGAGGCAGCCAAAATAAAGGAAAATCAAAGTCAAGAAAAATAAAGGAAAATCATAGGCAAGATAGACGAGGGAAATCAGAGGCAAAATAATCAAAAAAGTTAAAGGCAGAAGGACATGTGTTGGAATTCTGGGAACACGTTAATTATGTATTTCACCCATCACAACTAATTCTATTTTCTTGAATTTCTAACACATCAAAATCATCATACCATAATTGCAAAATGCATGATTTAAAGAAAGTCATTTCTAACAGAATTTGAAACTAAAATAGAACCCAAATAACCCACATGCAACATGTGAAAAAAGTTATAGGAAAAGAACTCATGATTTTTCTACTCTATCAGCTCTCAATTTCTTAGGTCTCTTGTATCAGCTTTGGGGTTTTCCCCGTTTTCTCTTCATATCCCTTTAGTACTAGAATGAAAGAATGAATGGGGAAGATAGTTTAGTACATGTGAGTGAAGGAGAAATAAAGAGAACTAAAGGTGACATGTTCTCTTTTTGCCCCTTGGCGTGTTAACACTACCACTTTCCTATCCTACCCTTGATCCTAAAACAATATTACTAAAAACACAACATTAAAATTTTTAAAAATTATAGTAAGTTTAAATTAGTACTTAAATCTTACAAATATTTCTAAGGTAGTGATAGAGTTGTTAAACGCAACGATGTTGCAGCCTTTTATCCAAACTTAGTCCATTAATTATATCCTGCACAAAATCAACATCAAATAGCATAATTCCATCATAAACTAGTCTAATCTAATAAAAATGAAATAATCAATCTTTACTAAAAATATACTAAAAACTACTCAAAACAACTTTTGTTGAGAAAACAATTCATAATAATTTTTACTTATATAAAATATAAATTAAAACCACAATAAAAAAAAAAATCAACAATGGCTATTTAGAAAATTAGGGTTCATTGAAGCTTTAAAGAGTCAAATTTATCAATTATTAAATTTATAATAACTAGCAATATATTTTTCAATGTAATCAGTTGCACTATTTGTAACAAAATTTATTATCAAATTTATTTATGAGTTGTGGTAGAGATGAAAATTGTCAAAACAATACTAAATGATATATCCATCAAATAATAATTATTTTGCCTTTGTATTTCTCTTAATTTTTTTAGTAATAAGTTTATTCGGTGTAGCTAAATATAAAACTATACTTACATATTCTAGAAAATAATTTCTTTTTGGTAGCCAAAGCTACCCCATTGTAATGAGAGTCTTCGTCCCAAATCTTCATGATATGTGTGGTAAATGCTTTGATCTTTGTGATATTTATTTACAAATATATGACTTGCATGATATTTATGGGGAAAGCTTTGATATTTGTGATAGTTGATTATGAATATATGATCATCATGATATATGAGGTGAAAACTTTGATTTTGATGATGGTGGTTGATGAATATATGATTTTCATGATAAGAACATGTGATTTGTGATCTTAGTGATTTTTTAATTAGGTGATGATTTAGAAAAAGAGATGTTTGAAGCATATGATTATTATTTTAACTCTTTACAAGCATGTAATTTTCAACCATAATAGTTCAATTACAGTTGTTATCGAGGATCCAATGAGACAACCTCTAACCTATAGATATCTCATGATTAGTGAAGACTTTCATGAGTTAATAAAGAGAAAGAGTGAAGACTTTCAAGTCATAGTAAAAAGTATAGTGGCTCACAATAAGTCAATCATGGATTTATTATCCAAAAGAAGAGAGTTTTATGGAAACATGATTGAGCAAGAGGAAGAAAGTGTGGAGCTAGAATTTGAACAAGGTTTTGTTGAAGAAGTATAAGGAAAAGAAAGATTTAGTAGCATTGAAAAGAGGCCAAGGGTGAGGCTTGAGGATGGTCGTATTAAAGTTGAGATTCAACCCTTAAATTGTTCTTCCCATTTATGATTTTAAAACTATGCAACAAAAATGACATTCTTCTAAAGATAAAAGACAAGTTGAAGTTCAAAGGGGTTATTACTGATGAGACTTCCATTAAAGTGTTCACTCAAGGATCCCTTGTTTCTGTTGCTACTACAACATATAAAGAAAAAGAACAAAATGACAGAAATGTTGCAGCATCTATGCAATATTTTTCCTATTTGGATTTTAAAGTGTTTGATCAAAAATAAGTTATTGTAGAAATTTATGAGGAATCTGGGAGAGTGGAGGAAGAATTTAGAAGATGTTCATGCTACAACACAACTTGATGATGTTGCAATAAAGCCACCTACTTTAGTAAAGCCTTTTGGTGCCACATATCCTTTGATGTTTCCCATTTTTAAGATTTGGACATTCAGACTAACATGGCCAAGTTCATTGCATTTATAACATATGATGTTTTTCTTATCATATTTTTCATCTCTTCCCCTGCTAGACTGTTTCAATATTTTTGAGGAAATTTCTAACATCCCGACCCTTACCGTTATCGGCATTGTTAGTCACAACCTTCTTGCCCCTATTTCCCATTGTTGGAAATAGCGTGTTTTTCCCTTTCGTGGGAGTTGAACCCGGTACCTGAGGGATAAGTATTGTCTCATAGGCATAGGCATGTTTAAGGTACTCTTGTTAGAGGCATATTGAATTGATTGTCCATGAGAGGCATGTTGAATCTTTAGAGACACATAATTCTTTAAAGGAACATTGAATCTTTAGAGGTAGATAATTCTTCATAGGTAGAGACAAAATCTTCAGAGGCATAGGCTGACTCATCAGAGGCATGCAAATTAGAATCATGCTTCAATCTTTAGAGGCAGACGCAAAATCACGTTGAACTACCAGAAACACGCTATTAGAAGCGTATTCGGGAACTTTTCCAGCATGTCGATGTGAATAATTTGATTTTGTTTCCTCTTACCTTCTCACTTCCTCTAGTGGTGTTATCCTCTGGTGACTTTCATTGGTGGTATCCTATTCTAATAGTATTCTCATGCCACTTTCTCTAGTGATATCCTCTTGTGGTGGTATCCTTTGGTGACATTCTTTTGTGGTATCATTTGGTCGCTTCCTCTGATTTTTCTGTTCTGATGTCTACTGATGACTCTTCATCATATGCATATTTTCCCACTATTTTAGTCTTATTTATCCTCAATGATTAGTTAAATTAAGGATTTATTTGATATATTTTGTTGATTTTTGTTCTTTGAGTTGATAAAATGTTTTGTGTTTTTATTTCGTTGATTAAGGAGGAATTTGTCGTAATTTTACATTGCGTTTTGTTTTAGTGCAGTGCTGAATTTTGGTGAGAAATCAACATGACATATGTAGAGTATTTCAGCCATATTTGGAGTTGTAGATGTTCAATTAGAGTCAAACCAAGTGCAAATGAAAGCTACGATCCATAGCTACAACTTTCATATAGACACCGGAACCAAATGCAGACTCGAAAGAGGAGAAAAATACAATATACGCCGGACATCAGATGTTGAGCGCTGGAGCGCGCCCAAGCGCATGCCAAGCACTTTTTCCCAGCATTCGCCACTGTCGATACGCGCCCGAGCGCGCCCAAGCGCAAGCCAAGTGCTTTTTCTAGCATCTGCTACTGCCCAAACACGCTGGAGCGCGTTTTTCAGCGCCTGGACGCGTGACCCGCACCAGCAACCATATAAACGCATATTTTTACTGTTTTAAGGATCTTTTTGACTATTGGGAAGTTGGGAGACTTGTGCCCTAGCATAGAAACTCAAAGACGGCCGTTTCTAACATCATTGGAGCAGTTTTATCAAGAATCATTCATGAATCCTTCTTGTAATCCTTCTCTAATCTTTATCTCTTTTATTTCTGTCATGAGTAACTAAACCCTATTTGTTAGGGATGAGTGTAACAAGATGAAACCCTTATTTTTATGATTTGATTTCTGGTTATATGAATGAGTTTATTGAATGATTTTTCTCATCTCTGTGCTTAATGCTTTTTATTGCTTGATCGACATTAAAATGTTCTACGCTTTGTATTTTGAAACGGAAGTGGACTTTACGAATGCTTGAGATGAGAAATTCATGAATTTGTAGTCTAGACATAGGTGCAGGTCATGAAACCAATTAAATTAGTTGCAAAACAATAATTTATAGGAGAATTTCTATACGGTAATGCTTAATTCTAATCTTAAATCTACTAAGGAATTAGGGGTTACTTTGGAATTAAAGGTTCTGTCACTAAGACATTAGGGCAAGAATAATAAAGAGAATTCAGTAATAATTCAATAAAGGAATTCAATAACTAGGATCAAATTAGACACCAAGGTTGGATTCGAAGTGAAACTCATCCCTGACATTTTTCACAATTTATAAAAGATCAATTTTACTACTGCTGTCAATTTTAAATATTATTTCAATCAACTTGGGAACCTTTTGTTCAATTTTAGTAACAAAATATAATTCAATAGTAAAACGCAATCCTTGAGTTCGACACTCGGTACTACCGTTTTATTATTACTTGCAACGATTCAGTACACTTGTTGAAACGCTATCATCTACATACTTAGTGAAATTTTTTAGTGCAATAAATTGTTCTCACAAAGTACTTTCATTAGCATCAAAATCACATCGATAAATTGTTCATGGAATAACCTTTGTTCCATTAATCTCATCATGGAAAATCATCTCAAAATGAAGATGGGTTTGAAATCGAGGGAAGTGGAGAACAAAGACGACATGTGAGGAACCATAGAGACTATTATGAGATAGGGAATCATAGGAATCATGAAAGGAACCATAGAGGAAGACTCAAAGAAATGGTTTATAGATTCAAGGTGTTTGTGTTTGTTCCTCAAAAAGTCTGTAGGTGTCAAGTTGTTTTGAAAAGAATGGCTTGTAGAGTCAGGTGTTGTGTTATTTACGTTTTGAATTAATGGATTAAATCCTTCTGAGTGAGTGGACTAGACGTAGCTACCAAGTTGGTGGTGAACTAGGATAAATTCTTATGTCACTTTACATCTACAATTCTTGTTTTACTTCTGCCTCTGATTACTTAACCCAATTGCTACTACTTTTGTTCTAAGTAAGCCACCACACTCAGACTAATTTTAAATAAATTAGGAAAAACAGTCCAACTTAGTCAAAAATAATTCAACCCTCGTTCTCGTGTTCGCACCTTCACTTGGATGACCTAAGCTATGAGATTAGATATGTGATTGAGTTACAACACTTTATGGATATTGAGGAGCTTGTTCATAAGTCATCCACTGTTGAACAACAATTGAAGAGAAATAGTATTTATAAAACGCATTTATCAAACAAAGACTTGTCACATTGGAACAAACACAACAGATGGGGTGATTATCCATTGGCTTCGGCCAAGGAAGGTAAGTCTTCTAAACATAAAGATCTTCTTCCTATTTCGTCTTCTCATTCTTCAAATAAATGTTACAAATGATTAGGAAGTGGACACAGAGCATCTAATTTCCCAAATATAAAAGTTTATGATTGCAAAGGCTAAAGAGGTATATGAAACTGATTATTCCCTTTACTCTTACTCTTCACAATCATCCCCAAGTGAACTAGGGAGTGACTATGAATTGGCTTCCGTTGAAGGAGATCTTCTCATGGTTAGAAGACTCTTAGGAGTCCAAGTTAAGGATGATGATTCCCAAATAGAAAATATTTTCATACTATATGTCTTGTTGATGGAAACGTTTTCTCTTTTATGGTTGATAGTGGTAGTTGTGCCAATATGGCCATCACTATATTAGTGATAAAACTTTTCTTGATAACTATTAAATATCTGAGGCCATATATGTGTCAATGGCTAAAGGACGATGTTGATATTTTCGTGGATAAACAAGTTTTGGTTAATTTTAGTATTGGCAAATATCATGATGAAATGTTGTGTGATGTTGCGTCTATGGAGGTTGGCCATATTTTGTTAGGGTGGCCAGGGAAATTTGATTGAAAGGTTCATCATGATGGTCACACTAACATTTACTCTTTTGTGTATAAAAATCATAAAGTGTCTCTTTTAGATCTTAGTCCCAAAGAATTTATCTTGATTAAACTCAATGGAATCTAGAAAGGAAAAAAAAGATAAAAGAACATAAAGGAAAGTATGAAGATGCGCAAACATGAGAAAATGGGTTGAATTTAGTTTGTCTAATGTTCAAATTTTTTTCTTAATTTTAATTCTGATTCGGGTCTAGTGACTTAATTGTTTGAACTAATCAAAGGTAGCAATAAATAGACATAACAGAAGTAAAAATAACATTGAGGATTTTATCCAGGTTCACCACCAACTTGGTACCTACGTCCAGTCCCGTCATACAAAAGAATTTATCCACTAAGTCAAACCATGAAATACAACAACACATGTCCCTTCAAGCCAGTATTCTAAAAACAACTTGAACCTACAATTTTTTTGAGGAAAACCACACCTTGACCCTATAAGTCAAGTCTTCCATACATAACCTGAGATCCACATGTTTTTAGAGGCAAACTAAAGCCACTAATGGGCTGGATTATAAGAGATTGGAACTAGTTTTGTTTTTATCTACTAAGAGGATTTGATATAATGATCTTTTCACATTACAACACTGAAAATATTTTACTCTAAACGAGTGCATTGCTAGAATTTAAAACCTTAAACTCTAAACACTTAGGAAATATTGAGCTTTTGAGGTTTTATGAATACGTTTGTTCTTAGGATTTTCTAAGTTTGTGAGTTTTTTGATGTTTTTTCGTATATTATTGTGTTTTTTCTTCTTTCGCTTATATTGTTGTTTATAGGAAAAATTAGGGTTTCAATTTTGTCCCTCAAGAATTCTAAATCGTATCTTTTTGTAGCTATTGTACCAATAGAAATATCAACAAAGTACTTCTCCAAGAATAACCTTGATTGATACGATTTTAGAATATGACCGTTTGTGAATTGATTACTTCCAAATCCAGTATGGACAAATCTTCTAGAACTTTTCTGAGCCAACAATTTCTAGATATGCATTGAAATTAATTTTTCTTGAAATTGATCTTGGACTTCCAAGTATTCTGATTCACCTAAGTGAAATTGATCTTTTATAAAAAATCGTTGACTTTCCATTAGTGGCATTGACTTTCCTTTAACATACTATGACTTGATTATTGGAGTCAGATGCTATATGCTTTGCTTTCTTGATAATTAGAGGCAGACTGCGTGACATAGAATTAGTGGCTTGTTAAAATCACAGTTGTTGCATTTATCAGAGTTAGTGCAACTTCATAGCGTACTACGTATCAAAGGCAGCATTTTGGAACGTGTTTCCGTCTTTAGAGTCATTGGAATATATGCTTCAGATGCAGACTTGAACAGTGGCTTCAGACTTTATAGGCATGCTGAAAGTAGACTTCAAAGGCTTGGTATAGTTACTGTTCCTTCGAGGCATTGTACAATTATTGTTCATCAAAGGCATGCTACAATAATTGTTCATCAGAGGCATGCTTTAATTACTGTCCATTAGTTGCATGGAAACTCCAGAGGCATGCTAAATCTTCAGAGGGATACTAGATCTTCAAAGGTAGATTCACAAACTCATCAGAGGAATGCGAACCAGAAGCATGCTTCAGTCTTCAAAGGCGAACAATAATTTATCAAAAACACGCTAAGCTGTTAGAAGCACGTTGAACAAAAAGACCCTGAAGTACCAAAAGTACGCTATCATAGGCAAGTGCACGAAATTTTCCAGTGCATGCTTTTCTCATATTATGAGGATTTTGTTAACTAATTTGATTTCGTTTCCTCTGACCTTCTTACTTCCTCTAGTCAATTCCTCATTAGTGCAATAAATTTCCCTCACAAAGTACCTGTGTTAACATCAAAACCACATGGAGGAAATGTTCAAGGGACCGACTTGGTTCCAACAATCTCCTCTTTTTTGATGATAACAAAACAGTACTTTTGATAACAATTTATTTTAAAAAAATATAGTAAAATAGCAAACAAACATGCAAACAGAACAAACACGCAAATAAATGAACATGCAGATACAAAAGCATGCAAATAATTAAACAGACACGACTCCTCCTAACATAGGGCTCCCTCTAACTTTCAATAGTTATACTTCCCCCAAACATGCAAACTTCTTCTCCCAAAACAAAAAACAATTAGCAAACGTTTTAAATTATTCTCAAATCTCTTTCTCCCTTTTTTGTCATCAAATAAAAAGAATAGAAGTTCGAATGTCAATTGACTAATGAGTTAACACCATTCAGTAAGTCATAGTTAATCCTAGAAAAACACATATATTTAAGTTTAAACTCCTATGAGAATTTAACAATAAGAGTGTTCTTAATAGATTCAATTTTTTCTTCAACTAGTGGTTTTGTGGATATGTCATTCCATAGATGTTCAATGTCTACAAACTGGATATTTAACACACCATTTTGAACATAGTCCTTGATAAAGTGATGTTTTATTTCTATGTGTTTAGCTCTAGAATGTAGAATTGGATTCTTAGTTAGACAAATAGTATATGTATTATCGCATAATATGGGAATGATACTCTCAATTATTTGGTAGTCCTCTAATTGATGTTTCATCCATAGTAGTTGAGAGTTGCATCTTGTTGCTGAAATGTACTCGGCTTCTTTTGTTGACATTGCCATCGTGCTTTTTATTTTGCTTCAATAGAAGATTAAATTTTCACCTAAGAAAGTGTAGTTTCCACTGGTACTTTTTCTTTCAAGTTTTTCTCCAACATAGTCAAAATCACAATATCCTACTAACATGTACTTAGTTGACAACTTATGGAACAAATCAAGGTTAGAAGTACCTTTTCAAGTATCTAAGGATCCTCTTAATAGCATTTAAGTGGGATTCCCTTGGACCAGCCAGAAATCTGGCACACACACACTAAGTAAAATATCAGGTCTAGAAGCAGTAAGATATATAAATGAGCTTATCATTCATCTGTATGTTTTCTGGTCAACTTTCTTTCTTAATTCATCTTTATTAAGTGAGTAGGTGAGATGCATAGTGGTAACCATAGGTTTGAAATCATTCATATTAAACTTCCTGTTGCATTAACTTTGCAAAATCTTGACAAGGAGTGTGATTAGTAGAACCAAATATAATATCATAAACGTAAATCTGAATAACCAGGATGTCATTTTCTATTGATTTCCTAAACAAAGTGTTGTCAACTTGACTTCTATAAAAATTATTTTCAAGTAAGAAGATAATTAACCTATCATACTAAGTTATAGGAAGCTTGAGGTGTTTTTTTTAGCCCATATAGTGATTTCTTAAGCTTAAAGACGTGATTAGGAAGCTTAAGATGGTATGTTGATGTTTCCTCCAACAGCTTCTTCAACGAATCCACACAAGTTGAATCCTTGGATCTTTTCTCAAACACTGTAACATACTCAACCTTGAGACTGCGCTTCGCTCCGATACCAATTGCAGGTGTGTAAACACGAGAAAAGGGGTTAAATTGTGTTTGTCTAATTTTGAAACTTTTTTCTTAATTCTAATTCTAATTATGGTTTGGTGACTTAATTGTTTGGAAAAATGAGAGGCAACCATAAATAGACATAGAGGAAGTAAAAATAACACATATGATTTTATCCTGGTTCACCACCAACTTGGTAGCTACGCCAAGTTCCCTCACACATAAGGATTAATCTACTCATTCAAAACTTGAATTACAACAACATCTATCCCTACAAGTCAATCTTCTCAAAACAATCGAAACCTGTAGAATTTTTTAGACAACCACACCTTAACCCTACAAGTCAAGTATTTTCTACATAACCTGAGATCCATAGATTTTTATAGGCAAACTAAAGCTACTGCTAGGTTGGATTAGAAAAGATTGGAATTGATTCAGTTTTGCTTCTACTAAGCAAATTTAATACAATGATTTTTTTGCGCTACAACACTTCAAATTTTTTACTCTAAACAAGTGATTTGCAAGAACTTAAAACCTTAAACTCTAAAGACATAGGAAATATTGAGCTGTTGAGGTTTTCTGAATCGCTTTGGTTTTAAGGATTTTTTGAGTTTGTGAATTCGTTGATGTTTTACTCTAAACAAGTGATTTCTAAAGGCATCAGTTTGGAATGTTTTGTCGTGTTCAGAGTCCATGGGATATATGCTTCAGATGTAGACTTGAAGAATGGCTTCAAACTTTAGAGGCACGATGAAAGTAGACGCACATATTCATTAGAGGCATGCTTACCTAAAGCACACTTCAATCTTTTGAGGAAGACATTGATTTATCAGAAACACACTAAGCTGCCAAAAGCACACTGAACAGAAACACGTTGAACTACCAGCGCGTGCATTTTTTCGATTATGAGGATTTTGTTCACTTATTTGATTTCATTTCCTCTAACCATTCTACTTCATCTAGTGACTTCTTCTTGTCGTATCGTCTAGTCGTATTCTCTAGTGGTATTATCTAGTTGTTTCCTCTAGTTGTATTCTCTAATCATATCCTCTAGAGGTATCCTCTTGTCGTTTTCTCTAATTTTCTTGTTCTAATTGTTGCATACTTAACGAAATCGTTAGTGCAATAATATTTTTTCAAAAAATACCTTTGTTATCATCAAAATCACATAGAGGAAATGTTCAAGGGACCGACTTGGTTCCCACAAAGTATACCATGCATGCTCATTACTCAAGTAACAAAATTCTTTACTTAGGTTAGAAAACTTATTTGCTAGAGAGCATGTGGTTAGGAAAACTTTTTTGACTAGAGAGTGGATATATTTTTTTTATTGCAATGATTTATATTTGTCTACTTCACATGATGATATTCCTTCTTCATTGAATTGTCTTTTAAACGAGTTTGATGATGTGTTCCCTAAAAAACTTCCTTATGGCCTACCTCTTCTTAGAGGCATAGAGCACCACATTGATTTACCTCCTAGTGCTTCTTTGTCTAATAGGCCTCCTTATAGAAGTAATCCGGAACAAACTAAAGAAATTGAATGACAAGTCCAAATTTTTTGGAAAATGGTTGGATTCAACAGTGCCTTAGTGCTTGTGCCATGCTGTAATATTAGTACCAAAAAAAGATAGCACATGGCGCATGGGCACAAATGATCGTGCTATTAATAACATTACCATCAAATATAGGCATCCTATACCTAGGCTTAATAATATGTTAAATGAATTGCATGGTGCATGTGTATTTTCCATTATTAACTTAAAAAGTGGATGTCATCAAATTCAGATTAGAGAAGGCGATGAATGGAAAACAACTTTTAAAACCATGTTTGACCTTTATGAATGGTTAGTTATGCCATTTGGCCTAACCAATGCCCCTAATACTTTCATGAGATTGATGAACCATGTTTAAGACACTTTATTGGAAATTTTGTGGTTGTTTACTTTGATGATGTTCTTGTTTATAGCTTGAGCATGCATGATCATATTGAGCATCTCAAGAGTGTTTTACAAGTCCTAAGAGAATAGAAGTTGTTTGCTAACTTAGAAAAGTGCACTTTTTGCCAAAGTGAGGTTACATTTTTAGGATTTGTAGTGAGTGCACAAGGTGTTAAAGTAGACAAAGAAAAGATTAAGGCTATAAGGGATTGGCGATTTAAAGTCGAAAACCTTACTTTAGATGTCGTTAGTAATGCAATCAAAACTCAGAAGAAAAGTGATTGGCGGCGATTTAAAGTAAAAAAACATTCAGCTGCAAATGGAAAAATCAAATTCTAAATTAAGAGGTGTACATTGATTTTGAAGGAACAGGTAAACAACAACGGTTCCAAGGAATGAACCCTAAGAATGTATCATATAGAAATTTCTGTTGAGATTTCAAAGAACAAAACGAATGGGGTATAAAACAAAATTCAATATTGAGAAAAGAGAAGAAATACCTAAATTTCATTTCACAAAAATCCTTAAAAGAGAATAATAGACAACAAACCAATTATTTAGTTGAAGACATCAAAAAATGTTAATCGTACAATTGGCACTAGTGTGAAAACTAGAGACGCAAATAGATGGTTGTATGGTTTTCTGGAACATAGAAGAACGAAGGGACATCTACAAGGTTGCTATTGACATATTCTTGGTGGTGATTGACGAGAATAAGGGAAACAAGGTTGAGGGAGAGGAACGAGAATGAAGGAATGAAAGAAAGGAAATAGTTAGGGTTTTTTTGTTGTTGTTAAGATAAGGAAAAAGAGAGGGAGGGAAGGACGAAGGAGAATGGAAGGTAGAGTAGTAGTTGAAAGAGAGGGGAGTGGAAAGAGGCACCTCCAGAGCTGCTGCCTATAGGATTCATGGTGGTGAGTGGTGAGAACAAAGAAAATGAGAATGAAACAAGAGAGAAAAAAGACAATTTTAGGTAAGTGAGTGAAACAGAAAGGGAGAGTGAAAGTTAGGGTGAAAAGAAAAGTAATATATTTTACAAACAAAAAATGTATGGTGGACCATCTTATACTAATCGTGTGAATGTGAAAAAAAAATTAAAAAATAAAAACGGCAGGCTTAACTATGTGTAGCGTCGGAGGGACCAATGCTATTATTCATTTAAGTAAATAAAAAATATTTTAGGCACGTAGCGTATATCAGACCGAGTCTACTTCAACGCTACTAACGTCGACATCAAGAGCTGACGCTAAAATTATGTTTTCTCGTAGTGCGAAAACCATGCTCTCACATGGGTGGTGGGTCGTTAGTATTCTACAAGTCTCTCGTTCATATTTTAAACATCATTTTTTTTTTATCAAATGACAAATATTTATCAGTGCCATATATTTGTATTGTGCTTTTCTATGTGCCAATGAAAAATATTTATCTTGTTGTTTTTTAATATCAAAAGAAAATATTTGTCACAAATTTATTTTATATAAATCACTTATAAATATTTGTCTCAGATTTTTTATGCACCATTTATAAATATTTTATGCACCATTTTTTGTATTAATGGTAAATATTTTTCTCGTGATTTTTTATATTTATCATTAACATATATTTCTTATTTTTTTAAGCATCAATTATAAATATATATATATATATATATATATATATATATATATATATATATATATTGTCATTTTAATAGTTATCCTTTATTTTTTATATATTAATAATAAATATTTGTCACGCAATTTTTTATATTTATATCACTAAAAAATATTTGTTCTATGTTTTTTTGTGCAATAATTATAAATATTCCTTCTGCATTTTTATTAAATTTTATCAATGAAAAAGTATTTTGTGTAGCCTGTTTTTTTAAAAAAATATGTCCTTTGTGATTTTGTAAAAAAAGTTGTAACTTTTAAATTCATAACTTCTAAAAACCAATTCATTTTCTCAATTCATAACTTCTAAAAATCACTCTTTTTTCTTTAAAAAAACTACTCCTTTTGTTGTCAAAATAATTTTATTTAATGAATAAAATTATCATTTTTAACCCTCATATTCTTGAAATAGATAAAATGAGGAGGGTAATGTTAGTTTGTCTTAGAAAAACTAACATTTCTTTTTTGTCAAAAAAAAAAAAGCTTTATTTAATGAATAAAATGGTCATTCTTATCCCTCGTAAGGAAAAATAGCTTTACTTTCTTTATATTGATTACTTTCTTTATATTGATATCATAGTAGATAGATAATTAGTTTATATTTTAATTAAATGTTTAATATATTTTATTAATAATAAATAATAGTTAATAAGTAAATTCTACGTTGTCCTTCTACTAATTGGAGATAATTTACCTATGATTTGGCACCAATGAAAATCAAGCAGGTGTATTTTATTATATTTGTCACATTTTATTTTATTTTATTTTACAAATTTTAATATATGTTTTTTATTATTTGTATATTCACCTCACTTTCAATTTTTGCAATTTTATGTTTTTGAGCATCAAATTAATGTGATATTGCCCGTTCAAAATTAAAAAAATCAAAAATAAATTGGAGACTAATGAACCCAAATTGTATCATTTAACCACTTGACCAAGATTTATTACATACCAATTATAGATATATAATCAAATTAAGTAATAATAATCAATTGTATGCAAAGATGTAAGCTCATGCACTATTATTCTCAAATAAATTTCTAAAAAATAAATAAATTTATTATTATATTTTTAAATATAAAATTTATTTGTTGCCAATTTTAAAACTTAATCTAAGTTAATTGGATTATCTATGATCTAAAGATTCAAATTTTGATCAACTAAGAGTTAAATATAACCTTATAACACTAAAAATTATTTGAAAATTACAATTTTACGGTTCAATCTAACTAATTAACTAACTAACAGTGATATAAGAAAATATAAATTTTGATTGTTCAACGGATCCATCTAACTAATTTGCTAACTAACAATGACTTTGAAACTCTAGTTTTTGTGATCCAATAGAACTAATTGGAATAACAATAACTCAAAAATTATAATTTCCATTATCTAACCAGACAATCTAACCAAATTAGATTAACTATGACTTAAAAATAATAATTTCATTAATCTAACAATTCAATCTTAACTAATTAGATTTATTATGACTTACAAACTCTAATTTATGGTAATCCTACAATTCCATTTTAAGACTAGCTATGACTTAGAAATTCTAATTTTGATGATTCAATTGTTTAACTAATTAGACTAACAATGACTACTAAATTTTAATTTTAATTATCCAATGATTTATTCTAACTATGACTTATAAACTTTAATTTCATTGATTCAATGGTTCTTTATTAAATAATTAGACTAATTATGATATAGAAATTCTAATTTTCATGATCCGGTGATTCAATCTAACCTAACTAGCCTAAAGATGACTTAAAAGTTCTAATTTCGATGATCCAACAGTTTAATGTTAACTAATTAGACCATCTATGACTATCCTTTGATAATTCAACAATTCAATTTTAAGGAACTAGACTAACAACTTAGAAATCTAATTATGATGATCCAACATTTCAATATTTATTAATTAGACCAACTATGACTAACCAATTAAAATTTTGAAGATCTAACAGTTCAATCTTAAATAATTAACTAACAATGACTTTCAAATTCTAATTTCGATAATTTAACGGTTCTGTAAGACCCATAATTTTAAAGTACCCTTTTATGTATTTTTGGTATATTTTGGATTTTGGCTCGGAGGCTTTTAAGCCAAAGTTAATAATATTTTGGAGTTTTATAATCAAAAAGATATTTCGATGCCAATTAGAATTTCTCGTCGATAAATAAATTGAATTTAACTGCGGTAAATACTTTACGGTTAATTTAAGGCATTTCGGGTGAAACGGTAATTTAATAAATATCTAGATTTTGAGATATTTGTTAAGTTATATTTATTATATATATATATATGTTTGCTTGGAGGGAAAAAGAAAGGAAAACTAGAAGGAAGAAAAAGGAAAAGAAAATAGTATATAAAGGAAGGAAGGAAAAAGGAAGAAAGGAAAAGCAAAGGAAAGAAATAGAAAGGAAGGAAAACCTAAAATTTCCATCTCCTTCCTCAGGTTCACGCAAGAAAACCAAATTTCCATCCTTCTCCATTTCTTCGTTTTCGTTGCTTCCTTTCCTTCAAAGCTAGTGACCCAAGGTTGGGTGAGAGTTAGACAAAGGTTTTCGTAACTCCACTCTTCCTCTTTGATTCAAAAACGAAGAAAAACGGTTTTGAGATCCAAACACAAACCCCTCCGTTTCTCCTAGATCCAAACCTCTTTTCTCGAAGAGATAGAAGGGAAAGTTGCTCACCACCACGCTACGGTGCTAGTGAACTAATTTGGAAGCGGCGTTGCGAGCGGAGATTTTACCGGAATTTCTCGCGGTACCGGAAACGCACGATAAAGCTAACGTTGAGGTAAGGGCTCCTTCCAAACTTCTAGCTTGCATTAGGGACTTATCTGTAGTTGTGTGGGAAGGAATTTGTTAGG
Source organism: Cicer arietinum (assembly GCF_000331145.2). Lineage (NCBI taxonomy): Eukaryota > Viridiplantae > Streptophyta > Magnoliopsida > Fabales > Fabaceae > Cicer > Cicer arietinum. The sequence continues at coordinate 45,318,370 of NC_021162.2, read as the reverse complement.
GTTAAATGTATCGATTTGGGGAAAAACGAAACTAGTGCGTTATGGGTAAAAACCTTAGAGTTAGGTTTTGTTTATAGTGATGAATGTTTCGTGGTAAATGAAATTTGATGTATCTGGGTGTTATGTTGCGTGATTTGTGTTCGTTGTATTTGGTGTGTTCGTACTTGATGTTTGTTAATTGGTGTGGTTGTTGTGAATTATGGTTTGAATGTGAAAGTATGTTTGAATTTGTTTCTGTGGAATTTGAAAACCATTAGAGTTAAACGAGTATTAAAAATGGGGAATCTTTTAATACCTCGGTTTACTTAATGTGTATTTGAGGAAAATGTTTAAGTTAACTGGGCGTTGAGAATGGGGAATCTCTTAATGTCTCGGTTACTTAACTATCGTTTTTGAAAATCGTTTCGGTAAATGAGTATTAAGAATGGGGAATCTCTTAATGACTCGTTTACTGAATGTTTTGCGAGAAAATCGTTTAAGTCAAAAGTATATTAAGAATGGGGAATCTCTTAATATGACTGTTTGCTTAACGTTTTGTTTTGAAAATCATTAAGTTAAATCGGTATTAAGAACGGGGAATCTCTTAATGACTTATTTAATTAATGTTGTTTGAAAGTCGTTTAAGTTAAATGGGTATTAAAAATGGGGAATCTTTTAATATCTGCATTTGCTTAACGATTGTTGTGAATGGAGTCTGTGTATGCTCATGCATTTCATTTGGTAAATTGTGTCGACCCGTGATAGGTGACACCTTGGTAAACTGTACTGACCCGTGATAGGTTGTACGTTTACGATTTACTATTTAGTAATTCGTGTTGACCCGTGATAGGTGACACCATGGTAACTGTACTGACCCGTGATAGGTGGTACATTTACGATTTATATTTTTGGTGAATTGTGCTGACCCGTGATAGGTGGCACCTTGGTAAACTGTACGGACCCGTGATAGGTTGTACGTTTGCGATTTATATTTTAGTAAATCGTGTTGACCCGTGATAGGTGACACCATGGTAACTGTACTGACCCGTGATAGGTGGTACATTTACGATTCCCGCTTTTTCTTTTAGTAAATCGTGTTGACCCGTGATAGGTGACACCTCGGTAAACTGTACTGACCCGTGATAGGTGGTACGTTTATGATTTACGCATTTTAGTAAATCGTGCTGACCCGTGATAGGTGGCACCTCGGTAATTGGTACTTTGGCCTGCGATAGGCGGTACAATTATGATTTACGGCCCTTCGAGGAGGGTTTTGGTTTGGAATTCCGAGTCCATGCATTTTGGCATATACGCATTGCATTAGGGTGCCTGGCACGCGAGTCATGTTTGATTTGAGTTTATGATTGAGTGATTCGAATTTTGATTTATCGTGATAACTGAGATGAAGGTGTTAAGTGCTATGTGTTGTGTATTGTGTGTGAGTATGATGGTTATCGAACCTTTGTGTGTCGTAGTAATCGCGTAGAAATTGCTAAGTGTTAAGTGGTGAACTTGATTAGGAATGACTTAGGTTAATTCATGAATTTTTGGAAAACTGATCAGGGAAATCGATTTCCCAATCGATTGGATGGGTAAACAGGGACTTGGCCAATTCACAAAATCGATTAGCCAATCGATTTTGTAAATCAGCCTTTTTAAAATCCCTTTCGAAATCGATTGCCCAATCGATTAGGCCTTAAGTCAGGGGCTCAGGAACCAATCAATCGATTTACCAATCGATTGAATTCAGCCCAGGATTCTGTTTTCATTAAGAATCCCTCACCAAATCGATTAGGAAATCGATTGGCTCGAAACCAGGGGCTCAGGAACCAATCAATCGATTTACCAATCGATTGAATTCAGCCCAGGATTCTGTTTTCATTAAAAATCTTCACCCCAATCGATTGCCCAATCGATTGGCTCAGTGAAAATCCTCATTTTTAGTTGTATGATTAATTGCTCATGAATCTATCCATGTTTTGTTTTATCATGTGTTAATTAGGAGATCGAGAACTGCATTTTACCTTCATTTTCATTGGCAATGTACTGTATGAACTTTTCGCACATGGAAAATCCTGTTAAGATGCATGCTTAGTTAAAAAGTTGTTTTGAGCATTCAAAAACTTAATTGCTATGTGTTAACTGTTATTTTCTGGTTGGTGACCCTTTACACTATTGTGGAAATCTGGGCTTTGCCCTCAGATGAGAGTCAGGACGGCCCTACTGGTTCGTACCCTACGGACAGGGATGGAGATGGGAATGCTTGACTGCGGTTGTGTTAGGAGGATCTCACGGGGCGCGTGGAGATTACTCAGGGTGTATAGTTTTTGGTAGGATGATCAGATTAGGATGATGTATAGGGACTAGGGGTCCTTCTTTTTGGTTTGGAGTATTTTAGTTTTGGAAAACTGTACTTATACAAATATTATCAGTTTTATATCATCTTTGAATGGGTTCCATGTACCATTTGATGTTTATGTAGAAATGTTTTGGATTTGTAATTGGAGAAACTTTTCCGCTGCTTGTAAATTATAATGACTCAATTATTTATCCAAAAGCATTTCCTGATTTATTTCCTTGTTCGTTTTTAATTACTTTTAAAAAAAAATATACCCTCGCTTTGAAAAACGGGGTGTTACATTGTGGTATCAGAGCATAGGTTTAGTTTTCTTTGGGAGCTGTGGAACCTTGGTTATAGATTGTAGGTCGACCTATAAGTTAGGAGTTATTATCTGATCATGTGTCGGTTTAGGTGACTTGAGTTGTCAAGTCCAATTTAATTGTGTGTTGTTAGACGGACGTTAGTTTAGAATTTTTTGAAGTAGTGTTAAAACTCTACTTGATGATGGTTCTTATAGGAAACCATGCCGCCCAGAAGGAATGACGCTCCGAGAGCCAACGCTAGGAATGACCAAATGGCGGAGGCTATGAACAACATGGCTGCTTCTGTCGCTGCACAGACCGCTGCCAAGACTCAACGGGATCTTGAAAAGAGGGGAAGAGAGATCCGTGCTGCAGAATCAAGAGGGTTGGAAGACTTCCGTCGTTACAATCCTCCTAAGTTCAAGGGGGATGAGGGTTCAGAGAAGGCGGATCAATGGATCCAAGAAGTGGAGAAAATCTTTGATATGATTAACTGCCAGGCTGGAGTGAAGGTCAGCTATGCCACGTATATGTTGCTAGGGGATGCTGAATACTGGTGGAGGAGTGCAAGGTTGTTGATGGGAGCAGCCCACGAGGAGGTGAACTGGGAATCGTTCAAAAGAAAGTTTTTAGACAAATACTTTCCGATGAGTACCAGGACTAAGTTGGGTGACGACTTTCTGAAACTTCACCAGGGGAGCCTGACTGTGGGCGAGTATGCTGCTAAATTTGAATCACTATCGAGGCATTTCAGGTTCTTCCGTGAAGAAATTGATGAACCGTTCATGTGTCATCGTTTCCAAGACGGATTGAAGTATGAGATTCAAGATTCCGTCTTACCTTTGGGAATTCAACGTTTCCAAGCGCTGGTAGAGAAATGTAGAGAAGTGGAAGATATGAAGAACAAGAGGGCTAGCCGAGTTGGGAATTTTAATTCGGGAGGCCCTAGTCGGGCGACTTATCAGAATAGGGGAAAACAAGTGGCTAAACCTTATAATCGCCCCCAGAATAACAACGGTGGACCGAGTCGCCCAGGGAACCAGAATTTCGGAAGGCAAATGGGGCAAGTGCTTCGATGTTTCCGATGTGGGAAAGAAGGACACTATGCTAGTGCTTGTACCACTAACATCCCCATCTGTCACAATTGTCAGAAGTCGGGGCACATGGCAAGGGAGTGCACGGCTCCAAAGGTGGAACCAGTGGTGAATGTAGCTAGGGCTACCCGTCCTACTGCTAGAGGACGCATTTATTGTGTGAATGCTGAAGAGGGAAATCCATCTGGTAATCTGATTCAGCGTGATTGTGAGATTGCAGGTAACACTCTAACTGCACTCTTTGATTCGGGGGCAACCCATTCCTTCATTGCTATGGACTGTGTGAATCGCTTGAAGTTATCTGTGTCTGCTTTACCTTTTGATTTGGTTGTTTCCACGCCTGCTAAGACCTTAACCGTAAATTCAGCATGTTTACATTGTCGAATGACTATTCAGAATAGGGATTTCTTGGTTAATCTAATTTGTTTACCGCTACAATCACTCGAGGTCATCCTCGGTATGGATTGGATGTCTTATCACTATGTGATCTTGGATTGTGCTCGGAAATTGGTTCTTTTCCCCGAACCAGGAGTTGTTAAGTATTTAGCTGCTAACAAACTCCGAGTGTCGCTAAGTGAAGGGACTCATGAGTTTTTGTCTCTAGCAAATGTAGAGGCAAAGATAAATGTGGAAATAGAAGATGTGATACTTGTCAACGAGTATCGGGATGTATTTCCAACGGAAATTCCAGGATTGCCACCGGTAAGAGAAGTGGAATTCTTCATTGATTTGCACCCAGGAACGGGACCCATTTCAATGGCACCTTATCGAATGTCGCCATTGGAATTAAATGAGCTCAAAGGCCAAATTGAAGACTTGTTGGAGAAGAAATTCATCAGACCAAGTGTATCACCATGGGGTGCTCCAGTTTTGCTAGTTAAGAAGAAGGACGGAAGCTCGCGCCTATGTGTGGATTATAGACAGCTCAACAAGGCAACTATCAAGAATCGTTATCCTTTGCCACGAATCGATGATTTGATGGATCAATTGAGAGGGGCCGCGATATTTTCGAAGATTGACTTGAAGTCGGGTTACCATCAGATCCGAGTAAGGGAAGGAGACATTCAGAAAACAGCTTTCAGAACCCGCTACGGACATTATGAATACCTGGTTATGCCGTTCGGAGTTACCAATGCACCGGCAATTTTCATGGACTACATGAACAGGATCTTTAATTCGTTCCTTGATAAATTCGTGGTGGTATTCATTGATGATATATTGATTTATTCAAGGACCGAAGAAGAGCATGGAGAACATTTGCGACAAGTTCTTGAGATTTTACGCGAGAAGCGATTGTATGCCAATCTGTCGAAGTGTGAATTTTGGCTAGAGAAAGTGAATTTCTTGGGACATGTGATAACCAAGGAAGGAATCGCTGTAGATCCGGCTAAGATTGAGGCGGTTCTTGCTTGGAAACAGCCTCAGACTGTCACTGACATACGAAGTTTTGTGGGACTGGCAGGGTACTACAGGAGGTTTATCGAAGGTTTTGCTAAGATTGTGGCTCCACTGACACAACTTACCAGAAAAGATCAACCGTTCGCATGGACGGAGAAGTGTGAAGAAAACTTCCAGTTACTGAAGAGGAAATTGACGACCTCACCTGTATTGGTGTTACCGCAATCAGAAGAACCCTATGAAGTTTATTGTGATGCATCCCACCAGGGGTTAGGATGTGTTCTGATGCAACACAAGAAAGCTGTGGCTTATGCCTCGAGACAATTGAAGATTCACGAAAGGAACTATCCTACTCATGATTTGGAGCTTGCCGCGGTTGTTTTTGCATTAAAGATCTGGAGGCATTATTTATATGGGTGCACGTTCACCGTGTTCAGCGACCATAAGAGCTTGAAATATTTGTTTGATCAGAAGGAGTTGAACATGCGCCAGAGACGATGGATGGAGACTCTCAAGGATTTTGATTTCACACTGCAGTACCACCCTGGGAAGGCCAATGTAGTGGCGGATGCGTTGAGCAGAAGAAGTGTATCGGTGTCTTCACTAATTATGGCTAGACAACAAGAGTTGTGGGAAGCTTTTAGAGACTTGCACTTGAACGTAGAGTTTGCACCGGGAATTTTGAAATTCGGAATGATTAAGATCTCGAGTGGATTACTTGAAGACATTGCGAATTCTCAGGATGACGTCTTAATTCAAGAGAAGAGGAATCTAATAGTACAAGGGAAGACGACTGAGTTCAAGATTGGGGCTGATAATGTTTTGCGGTGTAATGGTAGGATTTGTGTACCAGAAATTACAGATATGCGGAAAACGATTTTAGAAGAGGCGCATAAGAGTAAGCTGAGTATTCATCCTGGGGCAACAAAGATGTATCAGGATTTGAGGCAGAATTATTGGTGGCCAGGAATGAAGAAACATGTGGCGGAATATGTATCCACTTGTCTAACTTGTCAGAAAGCGAAGGTGGAACATCAGCGACCTGCTGGAATGTTGCAACCTTTAGATATACCTGAATGGAAGTGGGACAGCATTTCCATGGATTTTATAACCGGATTACCAAAGACAAGGAGGAAGAATGATTCTATATGGGTGATAGTGGACCGACTGACTAAATCTGCTCACTTTTTACCGGTAAGGACCACCTATAAGGTAGATCAGCTAACGGAGATCTACATTGCTGAAATTGTGAGGTTACACGGGGTACCATCGAGCATTGTATCAGACCGTGATCCGAAGTTCACATCGCATTTTTGGGGAGCATTGCACGAAGCGTTGGGAACGAAGCTACGATTGAGTTCAGCTTACCATCCACAAACGGACGGACAGACTGAAAGGACAAATCAGTCCTTGGAAGATCTGTTGAGAGCATGTGTTTTAGATGATAGAGGAAGTTGGGATGATGTACTTCCGTTGATTGAGTTCACTTACAACAATAGTTTCCACGCAAGTATTGGAATGGCACCATATGAGGCTTTATATGGGCGCAAGTGTCAAACGCCCTTGTGTTGGTATAAAGACGGTGAGAATATGATTGTCGGACCAGAGATGGTGCAACAGACCACAGCTAAAGTAAGGAAGATCAAGGAGAAAATGAAGACTTCACAAGATCGCCAGAAGAGTTACGCGGACAAGCGTCGCAGACTTTTGGAATTCGAACAGGGTGACCATGTATTTCTGAGAGTCACACCTACTACTGGAGTAGGTAGAGCCTTGAAATCGAAGAAGTTGACTCCGAAATTCATTGGACCATATCAGATTTCTGCACGAATTGGGCCGGTTGCTTATCGGATTGCATTACCTCCGATACTGTCCAATATCCATGACGTGTTTCATGTGTCGCAGTTGAGGAAATATCTCGCAGATCCATCTCACGTGATCGAACCAGACACAATCCAGCTAAAGGATAACCTGTCGTTCGAAGTACCACCCGTGAGAATTGATGACAGGAAGATTAAGCGGTTGAGGACCAAGGATGTTTCGTTGGTCAAGGTGATCTGGAACCCAATTACTGGAGATGCGACTTGGGAACTGGAGAGCAAGATGAGGGAACAACACCCAGAGTTATTTATCGATGCATAGTTTCGAGGACGAAACTAATTTTAGGGGGGGAGTAATGTAAGACCCATAATTTTAAAGTACCCTTTTATGTATTTTTGGTATATTTTGGATTTTGGCTCGGAGGCTTTTAAGCCAAAGTTAATAATATTTTGGAGTTTTATAATCAAAAAGATATTTCGATGCCAATTAGAATTTCTCGTCGATAAATAAATTGAATTTAACTGCGGAAAATACTTTACGGTTAATTTAAGGCGTTTCGGGTGAAAAGGTAATTTAATAAATATCTAGATTTTGAGATATTTGTTAAGTTATATTTATTTTATATATATATGTTTGCTTGGAGGGAAAAAGAAAGGAAAACTAGAAGGAAGGAAAAGGAAAAGAAAATAGTATATAAAGGAAGGAAGGAAAAAGGAAGAAAGGAAAAACAAAGGAAAGAAAAAGAAAGGAAGGAAAATTTCAAAACTTCATCTTCTTCCTCTAACCGTGACCCATTTTTCTCCTTTCTCCCATTTTCGTTTTCGTCGCTTTCTTTTCTTCAAAACTAGTAACCCAAGGTTGGGGGAGAGTTAGATCAAGGTTTTTGCAACTCCACTCTTCCTCTTTGATTCGAAAACGAAGAAATACGGTTTTT